>NC_045962.1:89634627-89883202 GCF_010909765.2 Amblyraja radiata | reverse complement strand
TGGTGATCATTTTCCAATGTTCAATAGATTCAGGATCCGTTCCTGTGGATTGGAGGATAACTAATGTTATCCCACTTTTGAAGAAAGGAGCGAGAGAGAAAATGGGGAATTACAGACCAGTTAGCCTGACCGGTGGTGGGAAAGATGCTGGAGTCAATTATTAAAGAGGTAATAATGGGGCATTTGGATAGCAGTAAAAGGATTAGTCCAAGTCAACATCGATTAATGAAAGGGAAATCATGCTTGACTAATCTAAAATTTTTTGAGGATGTGACAAGTAAAATGGATGAAGGGTTGCCAGTGGATGTAGTGTATCTAGACTTTCAGAAAGCCTTTGATAAGGTCCCGCACGGGAAACTGGTGACTAAAATTAGAGCACATGGTATTGGGGGTAGGGTGTTGACATGGATAGAAAATTGGTTGGCGGACCGGAAGCAAAGAGTAGGAGCGAAACGGGTCCTTCTCAGAATGGCAGGCAGTGGCGAGTGGAGTGCCGCAAGGCTCGGTATTGGGGCCGCAACTGTTTACCATATATATTAATGATTTGGAAGAGGGAATTAGGAGTAAGTTTTCGGATGACACAAAGCTGGGTGGCAGTGTGAACGGTGAAAATATGTTAGGAGGTTGCAGGGTGACATGGACAGGTTGAGTGAGTGGGCAGATGCGTGGCAGATGCAGTATAATATAGATAAACGTGAGGTTATCCACTTTGGTGGCAAAAACAGGGGGGCAGATTATTATCTCAATGGGGTTACGTTAGGTAAGGGGGAGGTGCAGCGAGACCTGGGCATCCTTGTACACCGGTCATTGAAAGTTGGCTTACAGGTACAGCAGGCAGTGAAGAAAGCTATTGGAATGTTGGCCTTCATAACAAGAGGATTTCAGTATAGGAGTAAAGAGGTTCTTCTGCAGTTGTATAGGGCTCTGGTGAGACCACATCTGGAGTATTGTGTACAGTTTTGGTCTCCTAATTTGAGGAAGGACATCCTTGTGATTGAGGCAGTGCAGCGTAGGTTCACGAGATTGATCCCTGGGATGGCGGGACTGTCATATGAGGAAAGATTGAAAAGACTAGGCTTGTATTCACTGGAGTCTAGATGAGGGGGGATCTTATATAAAATTACAAAAGGACTGGACAATCTAGCTACCTGCTGGATTAGCGCGGCCTTTCCTGCCGGGATCGACCAGAGCTCCAGCAGTGGCGGGACAGTGCTGAAACATCGCGGGGCTGGCGATGCCTTACCGGGGATCGCCTTCTGGAGCCCGGAATGCTGGACCTGCTGCACCGACATCATGGAGCTGCGGTTTGCGGGCTCCCAACGCGGGCGGCGCTGATGGACAGCACGGGGTCCTGTGACTCTGCCCGGCTCGGGAGCTGCGGACTCGGGAGCTGCGGACTCCGGCTGCGGGAGGCGGCTGATCAGGAGGTCCGGGCCGCTGAGGAGGAGGATGTTCACCGTCGGGGTTCGGCGTCGGCGTTCCACCAGCCCGGCGTGAGGGCCTGAACATCGGGCCACCCGGGGCGGCGACAGCGGGTGCTAGGAAGACCTCGACCACGAGTGAACATCTGGGAAGAACGGAGGGGAGGCTGGCTGGACTATGGTGCCTTCCTCACCTTGGTGCCACTGTGTTATGTTGTGTCGTGGACTTTCAGTGTTTGTGCTTTTTTTTAAATTCTATTTTATTTTTAATATGTTTTATTATTTATTATTATTTTTTATTTTTTATTTTTATGATACTGCCTGTAAGGGAAATTCATTTCGTTGTCTCTAACTGAGACAATGACAATAAATTTGAATACAATACAATACAATACAAGAAAAATGTTCCCAATGTTGGGCGAATCCAGAACCAGGGGCCACAGTCTTAGAATAAAGGGGAGGTCATTTAAGACTGAGGTGAGAAAAAACTTTTTCACCCAGAGTTGTGAATTTATGGAATTCCCTGCCACAGAGGACAAGTCACTGGATGGATGTAAGAGAGTTAGATAGAGCTCTCGGGGCTAGTGGAGTCAAGGGATATGGGGAGAAGTCACATGTTCCCGATGTTGGGTGAGTCCAGAACCAGGGGCCACAGTTTAAGAATAAGGAGTTAGCCATTTAGAATGGAGACGAGGAAACACTTTTTCTCACAGAGAGTGGTGAGTCTGTGGAATTCTCTGCCTCAGAGGGCGGTGGAGGCAGGTTCTCTGGATGCTTTCAAGAGAGAGCTAGATAGGACTCTTATAAATAGCGGAATCAGGGGATATGGGGAGAAGGCAGGAACGGGGTTCTGATTGGGGATGATCAGCCATGAATGGCGGTGCTGGCTCGAAGGGGCAAATGGCCTACTCCTGCACCTATTGTCTATTGTCTATTATCTTCCCCACTACCGATGTAAGGGTAACTGGTCTATAATTCCCCGGTTTCTCTCTCCTTCCTTTCTTAAAAAGTTTGGAGATGTCACATTTAATTCCCTCATCTAAATCGTTAAGAGATATTGTAAACAACTGGGGTCCCAGCACCGAGCCTTGCGGTACCCCACTAGTCATTGCCTGCCATCCTGAAAAGGACCCATTAATTCCTACTCTTTGCATCCTGTCTGCCAACCAGTTCTCTGTCCATGTCAATATCTTACCCCCAATACCATGTGCTCTAATTTTGCACACTAATCTCTTGTGTGGGACCTTGTCAAAGGCTTTTTGAAAGTCCAGATACACCACATCCACTGACTCTCCCTTATCCATTCTACTTGTTACATCCTCAAAACAAGTGGAGTTACATTGGCTACCCTCCAGTCCACAGGAACTGATCCAGAGTCGAGAGAACATTGTAAAATGATCACCAATGCATCCACGATTTCTAGTGCCACCTCCTTGAGTACTCTGGGATGCAGACCATCAGGCCTTGGGGATTTATCTGCCTTCTGTCCCAACAGTTTACCAAAAAACATTTTCTGATCAATGTGGATTCCCTTCAGTTCCTCCCTCCCACTAGATCCTCTGTCCCCGAGTATTTCTGGGAGATTGTTTGTGGCTTCCTTAGTGAAGACTGAACCAAAGTACTTGTTTAACTGTTCTGCCATTTCCTTGTTTCCCATTATAAATTCACCTGTCACTGACTATAAGAGACCTACACTTGTCTTCACTAATCTTTTCCATTTTACATATCTAAAGAAGCTTTTTCAGTCAGTTTTTATATTCCCCGCAAGCTTTCTTTTATGCACTTTTTCCCCCTCCTAATTAACCCCTTTGTCCTCCTCTGTTGAGTTCTACATTTCGCCCAATCCTCTGGTTTGCTGCTTCCTCTGGCCAATTTATATGCATCTTCCTTGGATTTAACACTATCCTTGACTTCCCTCGTCAGCCACGGTTGAGCCGCCTTCCCCGTTTTATTTTTTCGCCAGACAGGGATGAACAATTTCTGGAGTTCATCCATGCGGTCTTTAAATCTTTGTCATTGCATCTCCACCGTCAACCCTTTGAGTATCATTTGCCAGTCTGTCCGAGCCAATTCCCGTCTCATGCCTTCAAAGTCTCCTTTCTTTAAGTTCAGGACCGTCGTCTCTGAATTAACCGTGTCACTCTCCATCCTAATGCAGAGTTCCACTATATTATGGTCACTGTTGCCCAAGGGGCTCTGCACAACAAGATCGCTAACTAATCCTTCCTCATTACACAATTGATCAAGGCAGCAAGATTTGCTGAACCACTTCTGCTTTCACTCACTTGAAGACTCACCCTCCACCTCTCCCCTCTCTCCAAAACGCAGTGAATTAGTCTCGTTGAACGCTGTTGGTTTTGTCTTCCTGAGGCTTGGCGTCTTGTAGAGACGATCGCATCCTTTCAACTGGCAGGTAAAGACTTTTATTCACTCACGTTTACATTCAACTCTCTCACGTCGGGATGCATCACAGCACGGTTTGGGAACAGCTCCGTCCAAGACAGCGAGAAATTGCAGAGATTTGTGGACACAGCCCAGACCATCACACAAACCAACCTCCCTTCCATCGCCTCCATCTACACCTCACGCTGCCTCGGCAAGGCCAGCAGCATCATCAAGGACCAGTCTCACCCCCGGTCACTCCCTCTTCTCCCCTCTCCCATCGGGCAAGGGGTACAGAAGTGTGAAAATGAACGCACACCTCCAGATTCAGGGACAGTTTCTTCCCGGCTGTTATCAGGCAACTGAACCGTCCTCTCACCAACTAGAGAGCGGTCCTGACCTCTCATCTACCTCATTGGATACCCTCAGACTATCTTTAATTGGACTTTACTGGACTAAATATTAGTCTCTTAATTGTAATCATGTGTAGTCTTTCCACTGACTGGATAGCTTGCGACAAAAACGTTGTTCACAGTACCTCAGTACACGTTACAATAAACTAAACTAACTAACTAACATCTGAAGAAGGGTCCCGACCCGAAACGTCGTTTGTCCATTCCACCCACAGATGTTGATACAAGGAATTAAGGTGCTTGTAGAAAAAGTACACACAGTGTGCTGGAGTAACTCAGTGGGTCAGGCAGCATCTGTGGAGAACATGGATAGGTGATGTTTCACAGAGTGCTGGAGTAACTCAGTGGGTCATAGAAACATAGAAAATAGGTGCAGGAGTAGGCCATTCGGCCCTTCGAGCCTGCACCGCCATTCAATATGATCATGGCTGATCATCCAATTCAGTATCCTGTACCTACCTTCTCTACATACCCCCTGATCCCTTTAGCCACAAGGGCCACATCTAACTCCTTCTTAAATATAGCCAATGAACTGGCCTCAACTAGATTCTGTGGCAGAGAATTCAAGAGATTCACCACTCTCTGTGTGAAAAATATTTTTTCTCATCTCAGTCCTAAAAGATTTCCCCTTTATCATAAAACTATCCTTTATACTTGAACCCCTTGTTCTGGACTTGCCCAATATCGGGAACAATCTTCCTGCATCTAGCCTGTCCAACCCCTTAAGAATTTTGTAAGTTTCTATAAGATCCTCCTCAATCTTCTAAATTCTAGCGAGTACAAGCCGAGTCTATCAGTCTTTCTTCATATGAAAGTCCTGACATCCCAGGAATCAGTCTGGTGAACCTTCTCTGTACTCGCTCTATGGCAAGAATGTCCTTCCTCTTATTAAGAAACCAAAACTGTACGCAATACTCCAGGTGTGGTCTCACCAAGACCCTGTACAACTGCAGTAGAACCTCCCTGCTCCTATACTCAAATCCTTTTGCTATGAATGCTAACATACCATTCGCTTTCTTCACTGCCTGCTGCACCTGCATGCCTACTTTCAATGACTGGTGTACCATGACACCCAGGTCTCGTTGCATCTCCCCTTTTCCTAATCGGCAACATCTGTGGAGGCCAAGTTGGAGTTTGATAGATTCTTGATTAATACGGGTATCAAGGGTTATGGGGAGAAGGCAGGAGAATGGGGTTAGGAGGGAGAGATAGATCAGCCATGATTGGATGGCGGAGTAGACTTGATGGGCCGAATGGCCTAATTCTGCTTCTAGAACTTATGAACATGAAATTAATGGCTCTGTTTAAGAAAGAACTGCAAGAATTGGAAAAATTGAAGGTAGACAAAAATGCTGGAGAAACTCAGCGGGTGAGGCAGCATCTATGGAGCGAAGGAATAGGTGACATTTCGGGTCAAGATCCTTCTTCAGACTGATCATGGCTCTGGACAGTTGTAAAATTGTCCTAGTGTGCAGGATATTGCTAGTTTATGGGGTGATCGCTGGTCGGGACGGGCTGAACGGCCTGTTTCCGTGCTGTACCTCTAAAATGTAAAGTTTAAAGCCTAATGAAATAATGGTTTAAAGTCCCAAATACCTCATAATTCATTTGCTGAAGATAGACACAAAATGGTGGAGTAACTCAGCGGGACAGGCAACATCTGTCTCGTTAAGAAGGTTGGTTAAGAAGGTTCAACTGTTGGGTATAAATGCAGGAGTAGCAAGATGGATTCAACAGTGGCTGAATGGGAGACGCCAGAGGGTAATGGTGGATGGCTGTTTGTCGGGTTGGAGGAAGGTGACTAGAGGAGTGCCTCAGGGATCTGTGTTAGGTCCTTTGTTGTTTGTCATGTACATCAATGATCTGGACGAAGGTGTGGTAAATTGGATTAGTAAGTATGCAGATGATACCAAGATAGGGGGTGTTGTGGATAATGAAGAGGATTTCCAAAGTCTACAGAGTGATTTAGGCCATTTGGAAGAATGGGCTGAAAGATGGCAGATGGAGTTTAATGCTGATAAATGTGAGGTGCTACACCTTGGCAGGACAAATCAAAATAGAACGTACATGGTAAATGGTAGGGAATTGAAGAATGCAGTTGAACAGAGGGATCTGGGAATAACCGTGCATAGTTCCTTGAAGGTGGAATCTCATATAGATAGGGTGGTAAAGAAAGCTTATGGTATGCTAGCCTTTATAAATCAGAGCATTGAGTATAGAAGCTGGGATGTAATGTGAAAATTGTACAAGGCATTGGTGAGACCAAATCTGGAGTATGGTGTACAATTTTGGTTGCCCAATTATAGGAAGGATGTCAACAAAATAGAGAGAGTACAGAGGAGATTTACTAGAATGTTGCCTGGGTTTCAACAACTAAGTTACAGAGAAAGGTTGAATAAGTTAGGTCTTTATTCTCTGGAGCGCAGAAGGTTAAGGGGGGACTTGATAGAGGTTTTTAAAATGATGAGAGGGATAGACAGAGTTGATGTGGACAAGCTTTTCCCTTTGAGAATAGGGAAGATTCAAACAAGAGGACATGACTTCAGAATTAAGGGACAGAAGTTAAGGGGTAACATGAGGGGGAACTTCTTTACTCAGAGAGTGGTAGCGGTGTGGAATGAGCTTCCAGTGGAAGTGGTGGAGGCAGGTTCGTTGGTATCATTTAAAAATAAATTGGATAGGTATATGGATGAGAAGGGAATGGAGGGTTATGGTATGAGTGCAGGCAGGTGGGACTAAGGGAAAATAATTGTTCGGCACGGACTTGTAGGGCCAAGATGGCCTGTTTCCGTGCTGTAATTGTTATATGGTTATATCTCTGGAGAGAAGGAATGGGTGATGTTTCAGGTTGAGACCCTTCTTCAGACTGAGAGTCGGGAGAGGGATAGAGATATGGAAGGGAAAGGTGTGAAAATACAGATCAAAAGGGACCGTGGTCAAGGAGATGTAGATGGGGAAGTTGACAACGAGGCTTACAATCAGTAATATTTAATCAGGAGGACAGCGGAGCTAGTGGGAGAACTAGGGTGGGGGAGTCATAGAGTCACAGAGTGATACAGCGTGGAAACAGGCCCTTCGGCCCAACTTGCCCACACCAGCCAACACGTCCCAGCTACACTAGTCTCACCCGCCTGCGTTTGGTCCATATCTCTCCAAACCAGTCCTGTCCATTACTCCAGCATGTTGTGTCTATCTTTGGTGTAAACCAGCATCTGCAGTTCCTTCCTACACATGGCATCACCAAACACCCAGCCAGACACAGCGTCCACTGCCCGGCTCGTGGGCGGCACAGTGGCTCAGCAGGTAGTGCTACTGCTTTATAGCGCCAGAGATCCCGGTTAGAGCTTCCACACGGGTGCTGTCTGTACGGAGTTTGTACCTTCTCCCCGTGACCTGCGTGGGTTTTCTCCAAGAACTTCGGTTTCCTCCCACACTCCAAAGACGTGCAGGTTTGTACATTAATTGGCTTGGTGTAAATGTAAACTGTCCCTAGTGTGTGCAAGGTAGTGTTAATATGCAGGGATCGCTGGTCGGTGCGGACTCGGTGGGCCGAAGGGCCTGTACCCGTGCTGCATCTCTAAAGTCTAAAGTATACACACCAATGCCTCTACTTCCTTAGTAGACGAAGAATGTTTGGCATGTCTCCAATGCTGTATCATAGAGTCACAGAGTGATACATCATGAAGCAGGCCCTTCGGCTTGGGTCACCAACTCCCAAATGAGGGACAAAAGATCAAAATAAGGGACAGATTCTCGACGCCAATTCGTTGACCGAATCGGCCTTGGCTGGGTGAATGATGAGTTGGACCGGGTGCTGGACTGCACACAAAGCCCAGCTGCGGGCCAGTTGAGGAGTTTTGGTCTGGGGTCAAAGTCCGGCACCCCGTCTAACTCATGAACCGATGATCGGCCGTGAGAAGGATGGAAGGTGGTGTCGGCGGTAAGCGAAGGTCCGAAGGTCGGACAGCTGGCCGGGCTGCCGACCGACCGACAGGGACATGGGCGAGGCACTGCTGCTGCTGCACTCCATGGGCTGCACTATGTCGGGACGGGTGAGGCGGGGTTCGACCCGACAGTCCCCTCGACCCGAGTAGTAGCAGTCAAATACGGGGCAACGGCGGTCCCGTACAGGACAAACCAATTTAGCCCCAATATACGGGATGTCCCGGCTAATACGGGACAGTTGGCAACCCTACCTTCGTCCCACCTTGCCCACACCGGCCAACATGTCCCATCTACACCAGTCCCACCTGTCCAACACCCTCCAAACCTGTCATATTATCCACGTGTAGGAAGGAACTGCAGATGCTGGTTTAAACCGAAGATAGACACAAAAAGCTGGAGTAACTCAGCGGGACAGGCAGCATCTGTGGAGCGAAGGAATGGGTGTCATTTCGTGTCGGGACCTTTGTGATCAGTCTGAAGAAGGGTCTCGACTGAAATGTCACCAATGCCTTCTCTCCAGAGATGCTGCCTGTCCCGCTGAGTTACACCAGCTTTTTGTGTCTATCATCCATGTACCTGTCTAACTGTTTCTTAAATATTGGGATAGTCCGTGCCTCAACTACCTCCTCTGGCAGCTTGTTCCATACACCCATCACCCTCTGTGTCAATCTGTATCTCTTAAATAATCTCAACATCTCATGACAAAAATGCTGGAGAAACTCAGCGGGTGAGGCAGCATCTATGGAGCGAAGGAAACAGGCGACGTTTCGGGTCGAGACCCTTTTTGAGACTGATGTGGGGGAGGGGGGGACAGGAAGAATAAAGTAAGAGGCGGAGACAGTGGGTTGTGGGAGAGCTGGGAAGGGGAGGGGAAGGAGGGAGAGAGCAGGGATTACCTGAAATTGGAGAAGTCAATGTTCATACCGCTGGGATGTAAACTGCCCAAGCGAAATATGAGGTGCTGCTCCTCCAATTTGCGGTGGGACTACCTCTGGCCATGGAGGAGGCCCAGGACAGAAAGGTCAGATTGGGAATGGGAGTGGGAGTTGAGGTGCTGAGCCACCGGGAGATCAGGCTGGTTATTGCGAACTGTGCGGAGGTGTTGGGCGAAGCGATCGCCAAGCCTACGATTCGCCTCACCGATGTAGAGCAGCTGACACCTAGAGCAGCGGATGCAATAGATGAGGTTGGAGGAGGTGCAGGTGAACCTCTGCTGCACCTGGAAAGACTGCTTGGGTCCTTGGATGGAGTCAAGAGGGGAGGTAAAGCGACAAGTGTAGCATTTCCTGCGGTTGCAAGGGCAAGTGCCTGGGGAGGGGATGGTTTGGGTGGGAAGGGACAAATTGACCTGGGAGTTACGGAGGGTGCGGTCTCTGCGGAAAGCAGACGGGGAGGAGATTGGAAGATGTGGCCAGTGGTGGGATCCCATTGGAGGTGGCGAAAATGTCGGAGGATTATCTGTTGTATATGACGGCTGATAGGGTGGAAGGTGAGGTCAACGGGGACCCTGCCCTTGTTACGAGTAGGGGGGATGGGGAGTGAGAGCAGAGTTACGTGGTATAGAAGTGAAAAGGGAACCCCCCTTCCCTAAAGAATGAGGACATCTCCGATGCCCTGGTGTAGAACACCTCACCTGGGTGCAGATGCGGCGTAGACAGAGGAATTGGGAGTAGGGGATAGAGTCCTTACAGGAAGCAGGGTGGGAAGATGTGTGGTCCAGATAGCCATGGGAGTCAGTGGGTTTGTTAAACATTCTTAAACTTTGTTAAACTTTCTTAAATATCTCATTTGCGAATCTATTTTTCGTTCCAGAAAATGTCTTTCCCGTGGTCCACAAACGGAATTGAAGACTTCATTATCGATCCAGACACAATTTCACGTGTAAGAAGTGAGTTTGTGACCATGAAGACCATCACGGCGGTGGTCTACAGCCTGGCGTGTCTCTTGGCCGTGACGGGGAATGTACTGGTGTTGGTGGTCATCCTTCACAACCGCCGCTCCATCTCATCCACGGACGTCTACCTGCTCCATCTGGCCACGGCCGACCTGCTCTTTGCCCTCACCCTGCCCTTCTGGGCAGTGGACGCCGTGTCTCCCTGGGTGCTTGGTGATGCCATGTGTAAGGTGATCAGTATGTTGCAGGAGGTGAACTTTTACAGTGGCATCCTGCTGCCAAACTGGTGTGTGCCATCGTCTGGTTCGTGGCCCTGCTCCTGTCCTCGCCCGTCCTCTACAATGAAGTGTTCTACGGCAATGACCGGTCCGCCTGTAACGAGGAACACGATGGTGATTTTGACAAACCGTGGAAACTGGGCATCAAAGTTTGTCGCCTGGTCATCGGCTTCCTCTTGCCGCTGGCCACCATGGTCTTCTGCTACTCCGTCACCGTGTGGAAACTGTGCCAGACCAAGGGCTTCCAGAAGCAGAAAGCCATGAAGGTCATCATCGCAGTGGTGCTGGCCTTCCTGGCATGCTGGCTGCCCTACCATCTAACCATGGTTGTGGACATGCTGGTGAGAGTCGAACACATCAAAGTCTCCTGCATCCAACGTGACCACTTGGACAGGGCCGTGCTGGCCACCCAGTGCTTGGCCTTTCTTCACAGCTGCATCAACCCAATCCTCTACGCCTTCATCGGGGTGAAGTTCAGGAGGAACCTGGTCAAACTCCTGGCTCATAAAGTCCTCATAAAGAGAAGCGAAGAATCCCAATTCAAGCAATCACGCTCATCCTCAGTCTCTGGGCAGACATCTACCACCATTTAGACAGCTCCCCACCCCACTGCCCTCCCCCCAACTCAACCCCTCCCCCACCACCCCACCCCTTCCCAACAAAAGACACAAATTGCTGGAGCTACTCAGCATCTCTGGAGCACATGGATTGGCGAGGCATCATAAGTCCTTCGAGCAGAAATTGAACCATTCAGCCCATCAAATCTACTCTGCCATTCAATCATGGCTGATCTATCTCTCCATCCTTACCCCATTCTCCTGCCTTCTCCCCATAACCCCTGACACCCGCACTAATCAAGAATCTATCTATCTCTGCCTTAAAAATACCCATTAACATCTGCAGTTCCTTCCTACTAGAATTTCTGGCAAGTCTCCAGTGACTTCTACTGAGCTCCACAGAATCACCATATTGGGATGTGTCCAATCTGAATGTGGCACCAATAGCGATACAGCATGGAAACAGGCCCTTCGGCCCAACTTGTCCACACCGACCTACATGCCCAATCTATACAAGGCCCGTGTTTGGCCTAGATCCCTCCAAACCTGTCCTATCCATGTACCTGTCTAAATATCTCTTAAACGTTGTGATAGTCCCCCCTCATCTACCTTTTCCAGCAGCTCGTTCCAGACACCCACCACCCTTTGTGTAAAAAGGTTGCCCCTCAGGTTCCTATTAAATCTTTCCCACACCTAAACCTTATGTCCTCTGGTTTTTGATTCCCCTACTCTGGGCAAAAGATACTCTCATTCCCCTCTCTCTATCCCCCTCATCATACTCAATTCTATAAGATCACCCCTCATCCTCCTGTGCTCCAAGGAATAAAGTCCTAGCCTGCTGAACCTCTCTTGAAAACAGTTCAGGTTCTTGAGTCCTGGGAATATGCCTGTAAATGAAAGTGTCCAAGAACCACTGTATCAATGGAGTGCTGGAGATGATGAAGACACACATGGTGTCCATCCATAGACGAAGACAAAGTCCAATGTCCACTATGGGTGAACGAGGGTACGGTCCGGTTCACCTCCACCCCATTGCAGACACTGGACTCATAATAACCTGAAACCTAAAGATATGTTGACTCAACACTTCACGCTGCCTCGGGAAAGCAGCCGACATCATCAAAGATGTGTCCCTGTCCCACCCCAGTCATTCCTTCTTCTCCCCGCTCCCATCCGGCAGAAGGTACAGATGTTTGAAAGCGCACACCACCAGACTCAGGAACAGCTTCTTCCCCTGTTATCAGGCTTCTGAACGGCCCTTCCATAAGCTAAGGTACTGTCCGATTCACCTCCACCCCATTGCGGACATCGGACTTTGTCTCTGGAACTGATGCGCTACAATGTAGAGAACAATATTCTGCACTCTGTATCTTCCCCTTTGCTCCACCTATTGGACTGAGATACTCCAGCACTCTGTGATACATCACCTATCCATGTTCTCCACAGATGCTGCCTGACCCGCTGATTTTCTCCAGCACTCTGTGTCCTTGTGTGTATTCACCAGTATCAGCAGCTCGTGGTTTCTACAAAAGAGTGGTTTGTTTTTCCTGTTTCTGCCTGGAACCGTGAGCTTGGCTTCAATAAGCGGCCGTTGCTTCAACGTGTATTCTGTACGGTTGCTGTGAAATAAAAGACCTTTGGTTTCCACCCGGCCTCGATTCTCCTGCTCATTCAGTTGGTCTTCAACATAACTCACCGAACAGTGAAAAGCCCGGATAGAGTGGATGTGGAGAGGATGTTTCCACTAGTGGGAGAGTCTAGGACTAGAGGGCACAGCCTCAGAACTAAAGGATGTTCCTTTAGGAAGGAGGGGAAGGCAATGGGAGCGCAGTGTATGGGGACTGCCGTGAAGAACAATTAGGGCCCGGCGTGGGGGGGTCGCTGTGAGGGACGTTCTCCCCGTGACCTGCCTGGGTTTTCTCCAAGATCTTCGGTTTCCTCCCACACTCCAAACACGTGCGGATTTGTAGGTTAATTGGCTTTGGTAAAATTGTAAATTGTCCCTAGTGTGTGTGGGATAGTGCTAGTGTACGGGGTGATCAATGGTCCGCTCGGACTCGGCGGGCTGAAGGGCCTGTTTCCGTGATGTATCCCTAAAGTCTATAGTATTGCACACCAATGCCTCTACTTCCTTAGTAGACTAGGCATGTCTCTAATGATGTTACTAATGTCTGCAGATGCACTCTCTAATTGGGATGCAAGAAATTGCAGAGAATTGTAGATGTTGCCCAGTCCCTCACACAGACCACACTCCGCACCATTGTAGATGTAGCCCAGTCCCTCACACACCACACTCCCCACCATTGTAGATGTATCCCAGTCCCTCACACACACCACACTCCCCAGCATTGTAGATGTAGCCCAGTCCCACACACACCACACTCCCCAATATTGTAGATGTAGCCCAGTCCATCACACAGACCACACTCCCCACCATTGTAGATGTAGCCCAGTCCATCACACAGACCACACTCCCCACCATTGTAGATGTAGCCCAGTCCATCACACACACCACACTCCCCAGCATTGTAGATGTGGCCAGTCCATCACACACACCACACTCCCCACCATTGTAGATGTAGCCCAGTCCATCACACAGACCACACTCCCCACCATTGTAGATGTAGCCCAGTCCATCACACAGACCACACTCCCCAGCATTGTAGATGTAGCCCAGTCCATCACACAGACCACACTCCCTACCATTGTAGATGTAGCCCAGTCCATCACACAGACCTCACTCCCCACCATCGATTCCATCTACACTTCACGCTGCTTTGTGGTCGGTTGAGGTGGGTACTGTAGTTGCATGTAAAAGACACATGAAGAGAGACACAAAAAGCTGGAGTAACTCAGCTGGACAGGCGGCATCTCTGGAGAGAACGAAAGACAGTTGGGTAGGTACATGGATAGAAATGAGAGCGTGGCCAGATAGATAGATTCAAGGTGTCATGGTCTCAAGGTCAGTTTATAGTCACATTTACCAATTAAGGTACAGTGAAATGGTGCGGATAAAGTTATTGACACATGTACTGAGGTACAGTGAAAAGCTGTTGTGGCGTGCTAGCCAATAATCATAGTTGGAGTTTGTGGTGTTCAAGAACCTGATGGTTGCTGTGAAGAAGATGTACTTGAACCTAGAGGTCACGGTTTTCAGGCTCCTGTACCTTCTTCACCATGGTAGCAGTGAGATGAGAGCATGGCCAGGGTGGTGTGGGTCTCTGATGATGTTTGCTGCCTTTTTAACACAGCATCTCTTATACTTTTCATAAGTTCATGTTGAAGGAGCAGAATTAGGCCATTCGGCCCCTCAAGTCTACTCCGCCATTCAATCATGGCTAACCTATCTCTCCCTCCTAACCCCATTCTCCTGCCTTCTCCCCATTGATGAAGCCGAATAAAGTTACAAAAATAAGAAAATATTAAAATAGGTTTCTGGGCTAGCTTACAGCTTATATTTAGTGTCAAATTAGGCTTGCCTCAGGTTGCGGTGTGTGAGATAATAAATACCATAACATTGTCTCCCAAGTGAGGAAGTGACAGAGATAGAAACAGCTAGTCACATCTTTGAAGTAAGATGCCGTAAACCAAATGACCAATGTTTATGGGGGAGGAGGCGATAAAGGAAGAGAGAAACAGCTAGTCACATCTTTGAAGTAAGATGCCATAAACCAAATGGTCTATGTTTATGAGGGACCAAGTGACAGAGAGGAAGCAGCGAAAGAGCTAGGGTGATCTCTTTCAAGATAAAATGACCTAAAACAAATGGCCAATGTTTTTAGTATATCTTGTACCATGTGACAAAATGCCTTTGATGTGATGCATTCTGTAGAAACCTTTTCCTGTACCTCTGACCATGACTAATGTCTGTGGAATGTGCTAAGGGGACAAAAAAAAAACTATTTAAGGCAATGTAATTCTGTTGTTCAGAGAAGTGGTCGGAGGACGGTCAAGTGTCTGTATTGGTCACTTGACTGGAATTCTCGCTCCCTTCCATCGGCCGATGTTAAGTAAAGTTTTGAACTGGTCTACCAAACAGTTTGTGTGGTGTCTGTTTATTAAGAAGCGAACCTGGTTTAGTAGTTATAAAAGTAGCTTTTTCATTGGCGTAGTTATGCAGGCCTCGCTGGGACCACATCAACGGCTGACTGTGCAAGAGGTTGCAGAGGTTGCCGGGATTGGAAGGGAGATAATTGAGCTCTATCGGCCCCCTTGTAAGACCGACTCCCTAGAAACTCCCGGGAACGTCTGTGATCCTTCATCAGAGGTTGATCCAGGTTCCCTGCCGAGGTTCTTAGAAACAGACAAAGGTAAGACCAGTTGGGCTTTATATGTTTTTTTTAAGAAGGGATTGTGTATGTATTTTTAAGACAGAATTGTGTATGTATTTTTGAGAAGCGATTGTGTATGTATTTTTAAGACAGAATTGTGCATGTATTTTTAAGAAGGGCTTGTGTATATTTTTAAGAAGGACTTGAGCGGTTTCTCTTTCTATCTCTCTTTGTTTTCTCTTTTTTATCTCTCTCTACTAAGGGCTCATCGGCCTCATTGAGACATCCGTGATTTGTCGGGTTGAGATACGGGGGGTGAGGTGTGCGTCTGGCTTATTGAGACATCCGCAGAGTTGTCGGATTGAGAAATAAGTGGCGTTGTATATTAAGGTTAAAACGTCTGCCAGGTTGAGACACTGGGGTCTCGGTTATCGAGTTGGCCTCGTTGAGACACTTGGGTCCTATATTAAAGGGTTAAAAAGTCAGCCAAATTGAGAAACTGGGGTCTCGAGTAGCGAGTCAGCCTGGTTGATATATTTGGGACGATTCGGAATTAAGAAGTCTGTTTTCTCTTTTTCTTTCTTTCTATCTATCTATGGGGAATGCTCTGGATAACAGTCCAACATATGTGTTATTTGAATCCTAGGTATAATAAGAAATTTAGAATGTTAAGTTACAAGTTGACCAAACGGTTAGGGGATGAAGCCTGGCCAGTAGGGGGAACATGGAATGTAGAGACATTTATATGGGAAAGGAAGGCGGGTAAGAAATGGAAGAAAGGAATTAAAACATGGGACGCAGACGCAGTGAAGAAGCATGAGGAGAGTATAGAGTTTGAAGTTGGATGGATACTGTATGTAAGAAGGGGATAGAGATAAAAAACAAGGATAGCACTATGAAAGGATGGAAAGTATTGCAACTAGAATGCCAGTGGGCAGAGGAACAAGAGGAAATAATTAAAAGACAGACAGGAGGTGAGAAACAGGTGATGGTTAGTAAAAAATAAACCCAGTACTGGTAAATCCTCTGGAGGAGACTACATGTCTGGCACGACGACCCTGTTTGGTAGTGAAGATGAGGAGTTAGATAATCTTGGGAGATGTCCACCTCCCTACGTCCTACCAGTAGCAATGGCATCCTTACCTTTGGCAGCTCCGTCAGTAATATCCATATACCTCGAAGTTCTGACCTTACAAAGCTCCCCAGGATTGGGAGCACGGGAATGCCTTTCTGTGCGTAATTTGTTTAAGGCATTGATGCTACCAGAACAGCTGGCCATTATTAAATGTACTGCACACACTGGTGCTGGGGACCCTATAGCAAAAGGCAATAGGTTGCTGATAGTGTATCCAAACAGTGCAGCCTGTACATCCAAATGCGTAGTGACAGCACGTAAACAGACGCTAGCAAATAGAACGGTCCTGCCAAACATGAAGGAGGTATGTACATTACAGAGGGACGCCTCTTATATATAAAAATAACTATGGAAACAAGAGGGCTGTGCCATTGATTCAGCACACCCCGCTTAGACAAGTTGGTGTATACAATACATTTTTACCCGTCTTACCCATGCTGGTAAGGAGGGAATGATAGGATAACAAAGGAAACGTGGTGGCAGGCCTCTGAATGTAAAATTTGCCAACGAAGTAATCCAGGCAAACCATTTTAAGATACCCTCAGGGGTGACGCCAATGCCATCACGATCGTTTGAATGCATACAGATTGATTTTATTGAAATGCCAAGGGCCCAGTGTTATAAATATTGCTTAGTGATTTTAGATTTATTTAGCAGGTGGAGTGAAGCTCTACCAACCACTAATAATATTGCTGAAACTACAGTAACATTGTTGTTAATCCCAGGTTTGGCCTACCTACTGTCATAAGCTCAGACAATGGTCCTCATTTTAACCACTATTAATAAGGAAATATGTGCACATTTTAATATCCGACAGCAATTTCACTGTGTACACCACCCACAGGCATCTGGGATGGTGGAAAGAGTCAATGGGGATTGCAAAACAAAATTACCCCGGAGGTAAATCCTTTTTCTGACAGGCAACTATGTTATAAAACAATTGGGGATGAAGGGAAATTTGATGGAGAAATTAGGAAAGAGCTAGGGAGACTGAAAAATCAAGGGGAGTCTGACTAATCATTATCTGGATCAATGTCCAATTAGGGTTAGGTTACCAGGATTTTGGTAAACAGAAGTCTTGTCAGAAAAAGGGAAATTACAAAGAGACGTCTTTGAAGATGAAATTATATACTGCTGGTAAAACAATGTTTTTGTATATGTACTGATTGTAAAGCAATGTTTTTTGTATGTGGAATGTGTGAAATTCGAAGCAATGAGCAAAGTTGTGTGTCGCTTTAAGAAGTTTGTCCTTTAAAATGCAAATGGACAGTTTATGGTGTGCTCCGTTAAGAAACAGGCATGAATGGGGGGCGGAGCTATACTCAAATGATAAAATGTTGGTTGATTATAAATCTTTTGAACCAAGTTTTAAAAAAAAGACTCATCCCGATTAAAGTGTTAAATGAGATTGGAAATGTCAAAATTACAGAGAAAAAGAAAATGTATTATTGATTACTGATTCTGAGTGAGTTCTTTTGGGAAAGATTGTTTTGATATGATAACAGAGGTTGTCTTTTAAAATGCAAATGAAGCAAGATTATTGTTTTCAAGCAAACAAAAAGATGTTGAAGCATGTGCTGTGTGAGGGAAATGAAGGTACCTGTACATGAAAAATTGTCTTATGACTTACAAAAGGGGGTTTGAGGGAACTCACAATGAGGGATAAAAGGTGAGAAGATAAAGTAGATTGGGGAAGAGAACATATTTGGAGAATTGAATATTCAGGTGGAGAGAGCCTCTTCGGATATAATCAAATTAAAGAATAAATTCAAAGGGAAGTGTTAGGAAGGAACTGGAGATGCTGGCGGATCAAAGGTGGACAAAAGTGTTGGAGAAACTCAGCTGGTGAACAAGATTTACAACTTTTTATTGATACAGGAAAAGCTGCTGTGTCCACCCCCTGGAGAGTGGGGGAAAGCCACCTACAGGCCCTGGGCAATTAACTAATTATGTATGGACCATTCCCAGGTTGGAGGAGTTTTTGCTGGAAACCAGTGACCAAGGCCATAAAAGCTATACGATGATGGTGCTGGGACAAGAAGAAATTGAGATTGTGTTGAAAAGAACAACCAAGTGTTGCTAACAACATGAACTGCTGTAAAGATTGAAGATCATCGTCGCTGGATACATTTGATTGACTGTGAACAGTTTGTGGAAACAAGGACGATGGGCTATTGATGCTCCCTTTATTCTGGGGTGGCCCAGCCCACATGGACTGAACTTTCTTCAGAATGGCAAACTTGCGGACTAACCCACATTTAAAGGATGGTACACACCTCCTTTTAAACAAGATTGAAGTCAAACATGACAAGCGCAGCAAAGATACCCTGACTACAGAGTAAGAGGTCTGCAAAGGCCAGTTAAATCTACCTGTTTTTGCCACAACCAAGGCACTGGTGTATTTTAAGGAAACAGTATATTTGTGACAGGGCATTGTTATGTTGCAAATGGAGTGCCACACAAGAGAAGTATGAACAAGTTACACCAGCACACGGGGAGTTCCAAGCGAAGCCGAATAAAGGCTGAGCAATTTGTATGATCCTTTTCCAGTCCTATGGTAGTATCTTAGTGTCACGTCCATCGGCCGATGTTAAGTAAAGTTTTGAACTGGTCTACCAAACAGTTTGTGTGGTGTCTGTTTATTAAGAAGCGAACCTGGTTTAGTAGTTATAAAAGTAGCTTTTTCACCATAACCCCTGACACCCGTACTAATCAAGAATCTGTCAATCTGCCTTAAAAATATCTATTGACGGCCTCCACAGCCGTCTGTGGCAATGAATTCTATATAGTACAAACTTTAGTTTGTAAGCCCACCCTCGGTCATGGCTGACAATATATATATTACATAGAAACATAGAAAATAGGTGCAAGAGGAGGTCATTCGGCCCTTCGATCATTGTGATCATGGCTGATCATCCACAATCAGTACCCCATTCCTGCCTTCTCCCCATATCTCTTGATTCCGCTAGCCCCTAGAGCTCTATCTAACTCTTTTTTAAATTCATCCAGTGAATTGCGTCGACTGCCTTCTGACGCAGAGAATTCCATAAATTCCCAACTCTCTGGGTGAAAAAGTTTTTTCTCATCTCAGTTTTAAATGGTTACCCCTTTATTCTTAGACTGTGGACTCCCCCAACATCGGGAACATGTTTCCTGCATCTAGTTCATCCAGTCCTTTTATAATTTTATACGTTTCTATAAGATACCCTCTCATCCTTCTAAATTCCAGTGAATACAAGCCCAATTTTTCCAATCTTTCCTCATATGACAGTCCCGCCATCCTGGGGATTAGCCTGATGAACCTACGCTGCACTGCCTCTATAGCAAGGATATCCTTCCTCAAATTAGGAGACCAAAACTGCACACAATACTCCAGAAGTGGTCTCACCAGGGCCCTGTGCAACTGAAGAAGAATCTCTTTACTCCTATACTAATCATTACAGATTATGTTATATTATATTTTATAAAGTTTTGTATGATATTGATATTTGTTAGTCACAGAGTGATACAGCGTGGAAACGCCCTTCGGCTCAACTTGCCTACACCGGCCAACATATCCCATCTACACTAGTCCCACCTGCCTGCGTTTGGCCCAAACCCATCTAAACCTGTCCATTCCAAGTGTACACGTGTTATATTTGCTGAACATTTGCTTTGTTTATTAAGCACTCTATTGAGTATTGTGTTTACAAACCTCTTGTGCTGCTGAAAAATAAGAATAGACACAAGATGATGGAGTAACTCCACGGGACACAAGTATAGCAGCAAACAGGTCCTTCTGCAGTTGTACAGGACCCTAGTGAGACCACACCTGGAGTATTGTGTGCAGTTTTGGTCTCCAAATTTGAGGAAGTACATTCTTGCTATTGAGGGAGTTCAGCGTAGGTTTACAAGGTTAATTCCAGGGATGGCGGGACTGTCATATGCTGAGAGAATGGAGCGGCTGGGCTTCTATAGTCTGGAGTTTAGAAGGATGAGAGGGTATCTTATTGAAACATATAAAATTATTAAGGGTTTGGACACGCTAGAGGCAGATAACATGTTCCCGATGTTGGGGGAGCCCAGAACCAGGGGCCACAGTTTAAGAATAAGGTGTCGGCCATTTAGAACGGAGATGAGGAAACATTTTTTCACACAGAGTTGAGTCATGATCACATTGACAATAGACAATAAACAACAGGTGCAGGAGTAGGCCATACGGCCCTTCGAGCCAGCACCGCCATTCAATTTGATCATCCCCAATCAGTACCCCGTTCCTGCCTTCTCCCCATATCCCCTGACTCCGTTATCTTTAAGAGCCCTATCTAGCTCTCTCTTGAAAGTATCCAGAGAACCGGCCTTCACCGCCCTCTGAGGCACAGAATTCCACAGACTCACAACTCTCTGTGAGAAAAAGTGTTTCCTCGTCTCCGTTCTGAATGACTTACCTCTTATTCTTAAACTGTGGCCCCTGGTTCTGGACTCCCCCAACATCGGGAACATGTTTCCTGTCTCTAGCATGTCCAAATCCTTAACAATCTGAACAGCAATGAAGATACCTAGTTTGTATGCACCAGATTTTTAAAAATATATTGATAAACGCTGTTTCCAGCATTCCCACTTCAGAATTAACGTTAAAATTACAACTGAAATATCTGCTGACCAAATTTGTGATGTATATGACCAACTGTAGAAGTAAAACTTGGATTAATCCAATGTACAGCTGTGAATGTTGCTCAATAAATAATTACAGTACTGATACTCCATATTAAGAACATTGATTTGCCGTTAAAATGATTTCTGTAATAACGTGTCAACGGTAGAAGTGACAATTGACACTGCGGTTTTAATGTTTCACTTGTCCATCATTATAGATTAAAACAAATAATAACAGTGAGAATTAAAACACATTTGACTGCATTCCATTATCAAACATTGTCATTGTTCGCTCTGAAGACATTTCCAACGCAGTAGGTTCGGGGCAGAGGGGGGTGGGGGTGGTAAATCAGTGCGGGATGGATAGATTGGGGGGGGGGGGGTAAGAAGGTAATCGGTGCAGAATGGATGGATTGAGGCAGGGGAATTAGTGCATGTTGGTTGAGTAGGTAAAATTGTGAGGGAATGGTGCGGGGGATGTCAGTGGGGGAGTACGGGATAGATGTGGGTAATCAGTACAGGATGGATGGGGAAGATCAGTGCAGGATGAATGGGTGGCTCAGTACAGGATGAATGGGGGTGAGTCAGTACAGTGCGGATCAGGGGGTCTGTGCAGGATGAATGGGGGGTTCTGTGCAGGATGAATGGGCAAGACAGTGCAGGATGGATGGGAAGGGGGTCAGTACAGGATGAATTGGGGGACCAGTGTAGGAGTGATTGGGGGGGTGGGGGTGGCAGGAGAATCAATGCGAGGTGGATAGGGAGATCAGTGCAGGATGAATAGATGGGGGGGGGGGGGTGGCAGATGGGGAGGGGAGCACAGGGGATGGCAGTGAGGACTGAATAGATGGGGAATTGGGATCAGTGTGGGGTGGAGAGGATGGTTCCCAGGATAAGGGTGGGGGGGGGGGCGTACAAGAGAGAGAGAGAGGGGAAGGGCAGAGGAGGTGGTGAGGAGGAAGGAAGGTCAGCGCTCCTCGGACAACACCGGCATCATCGCCCCGCACAGCCCGTCCCTCCCTGCCCACCGCCAAAGGGGGAGGGAGTTGGGACATCCTCGCCACCGCCTCCCCTCCCCTCCTCCGCCAGCTAACAGGAAGGTGCGGGGCCGAGCGGAAGGGGGCCTCCCTCCTTCCTCCTCCCCTCCTCGGCATGCTGGAGGGTTTGTTTTGAAAGCGGTTATCGCCGTTGGCGGAGTGTGGCAACTCAGCGGCCGGTATGTGGGGGCGGGCAGGGTGCAGAAGGAAGTGGAGCCGCCATCGCCACCAAAGATCATAGAGGAGCTCCTCTAGTATCTGTGATCGTCGCTGCTGCTGCTGCTGCTGCTGTGCGGGGCCCGTCATTCACTCCGATAAAGGCGATGGCGGGGGGGCGAGGGAGGGCCCGGCGGGAGGGGGGGGGGGGAGGCGAGAGGGGCGGGGGGTGGGGAAAGGCGAGTGGAGGGGGGTGGGGAAAGGCGAGGGGAGGGGGGTGGGGAAAGGCGAGTGGAGGTGGGGAAAGGAGAGGGCCCGGGGGCGGGGGGTGGGGAAAGGTGAGTGGGAGGGGGGTGGGGAAAGGCGAGTGGGGGTGGGGAAAGACGAGGGGGGGTGGGGAAAGGCGAGTGGGAGGGGGGTGGGGAAAGGCGAGTGGAGGTGGGGAAAGGCGAGGGGGGGTGGGGAAAGGCGAGGGGGGGTGGGGAAAGGCGAGTGGGAGGGGGGAAGGGCAGGGGTGGGAAAGGCAAGTGGGGGTGGGAAAGGCGAGGGGAGGGGGGGGGGAAGGCGAGGGCCCGGGGGCGGGCGGTGGTGAAAGGCGAGAGGGGCGGGGGGGGGGGGGGCGTAGACCCGGCCGGAGCAGCACCTGTGGTCGGGTCACGGCCGCTGCCAGGACTGGGTTCAGAGTCAGTCGTTCCCGCTTCCCGTCCGGCAACGGGAGAACGTTCTCCCCGGACAGACATAGAAACATAGAAATTAGGTGCAGGAGTAGGCCATTCGGCCCTTCGAGCCTGCACCGCCATTCAATATGATCATGGCTGATCATCCAACTCAGTATCCCGTACCTGCCTTCTCTCCATACCCTCTGATCCCCTTAGCCACAAGGGCCACATCTAACTCCCTCTTAAATATAGCCAATGAACTGGCCTCGACTACCCTCTGTGGCAGGGAGTTCCAGAGATTCACCACTCTCTGTGTGAAAAAAGTTCTTCTCATCTCGGTTTTAAAGGATTTCCCCCATCAGACAGACCGATGGGGCCGCTCCCGCTCCGGCGCCGAGGATGGAGCCGATGGACGGGGGAGGGGGGAGGGGGGGGCAGACACCGCACCCCCCCCACCCGGAGAAACGGGTTCTCCTATTTTTCCCCAAATCATCCCGCGGGTCGGATTGGACCCTTATATCGCGGGTAGTTTAACACCCCCGATACAAAACAACTAGATTCCCCCTCCCTCCCTCCCCGCAACACAACGCTATATTTCAGGCCCCACTCACTCACTCACACAAACTAGGCCCGAGGCGTCGAGGCAATGCAATGAAAATGGCGGCAATCTGATCCCGCCCACTGTGCGCACGCGTGGAGAGACCGCGTCATTTTTGCGTCATTTGTCACCAGCTTCCGCCCCCCCCACTGCGCAGGCGCGGATGGTCGCAAATATTTTTTTCAAATCATCCCGCCGGCCGAAACCAGTAAAAAATTTTCGCTATGAATTTTTTTTACTCTGAGGAAAAAAAGTGGGGTGCGATCAGCCATGATCATATTGAATTGCGGTGCAGGCTCGAAGGGCCGAATGGCCTACTTCTGCACCTCAAATCTATGTTTCCATACCATTTCAAGCAGGGTGTAAGGCCACCAAATTCAAATGCAGTTTCATAACATTTCATGCAGGGTGCAAGGCCACCAAATTCAAATGCAGTTTCATACCATTTCATGCAGGGTGCAAGGCCACCACATTCAAATGTGTTTCATACCATTTCAAGCAGGTTGCAACCAACATAAAACCACCATAAAACCCCACAAAGCACCACATAAACACCACACTCACAGTTCAGTAGACATTCAGTGCGTTCAGTTGATTCGCTGCTTAGACAGAGTCATGACATCTCCCTCCCCCATTTTGCAGAGACCGAGCCACACCCACACTTCCGGGTTTTATAATCCCACCGGAAGGGGCGTGGCCTTCATGGAGTGATTGACAGAGATTCTCAACATTTTTTAAACACTAATAACACTTTTATTTTTCATTGATGGGAAGATTTTTCTACACCTGATGAGCGGAGGAGGACTGAGTAAGATGGCCAAAAATCACAGCCATAAGTGGTAGCGTTTTATCTAATATTAATATAAAGTGCCAAAAGGAAGTTGTCATGTTTCCTCCACCAACAGCCATTTGCAGTGCTTCACTTCAAAGCAACCACCACCAGCACCAACAGCCATTTGCAGTGATTCACTTCAAACCAACCACCACCACCACCAACAGCCATTTGCAGTGATTCACTTCAAACCAACCACCACCACCACCATCAGCCATTTGCAGCGCTTCACTTCAAACCAACCACCACCATCAGCCATTTGCAGCACTTCATTTCAAACCAACCACATTTTCATTTTCAAACCACATTAAGGGCACTCAAGGTCAGTAAAACCACACTCACATTTTAGTAGACATGTGTTCAGTGTTATTCACAGCTCAGACGTGATCCGCTCTCTCCCTCCATCTTGCTGAGATTGACTGAGGCTCTCAACACTCCTGGGTTTTATAGTCTCTCCGGAAGGGGTGTGTCCTTCAGAAGAGAGAATCTCAACATTTTTTAAACACTAATAACTCTTTTATTTTTCATTGATGGGAAAAATCCTCTTGTCCTACAAGGCGGAGGAGGACTCTGAGTAAGATGGCCAAAAATCACAGCCGTAAGAGGCAGCGTTTTTTCTAAAATCAATGTACAGAACAACAGGAAGTGGTCAAGCTCAGACTTTTAGTAATATAGATTGAGGGTTTGGACACGCTAGAGGTAGGAAACATGTTCTCGATGTTGGGGGAGTCCAGAACCAGGAGCCACAGTTTAAGAATAAGGGGTAAGCCATTTAGATATCAGGTTGCCATCAGGTAGAAGGTACAGGAGCCTGAAATCTGGAACATCCAGGTTCAGGAACAGCTACTTCCCCACAGCCATCAGGCTATTAAACTCGCCATCAAACACGTTCTGAACTATAACAGCCTATAGCACTTTATATGTTTATTTATGTGTATATATATAGAAACATAGAAATTAGGTGCAGGAGTAGGCCATTCGGCCCTTCGAGCCTGCACCGCCATTCAATATGATCATGGCTGATCATCCAACTCAGTATCCCGTACCTGCCTTCTCTCCATACCCTCTGATCCCCTTAGCCACAAGGGCCACATCTAACTCCCTCTTAAATATAGCCAATGAACTGGCCTCGACTAATTTCTGTGGCAGAGAGTTCCAGAGATTCACCACTCTCTGTGTGAAAAAAGTTTTTCTCATCTCGGTTTTAAAGGATTTCCCCCTTATCCTTAAGCTGTGACCCCTTGTCCTGGACTTCCCCAACATCGGGAGCAATCTTCCTGCATCTAGCCTGTCCAACCCCTTAAGAATTTTTTAAGTTTCTATAAGATCCCCTCTCAATCTCCTAAATTCTAGAGAGTATAAACCAAGTCTATCCAGTCTTTCTTCATAAGACAGTCCTGACATCCCAGGAATCAGTCTGGTGAACCTTCTCTGCACTCCCTCTAGGGCAATAATGTCCTTCCTCAGATTTAGAGACCAAAACTGTACGCAATACTCCAGGTGTGGTCTCACCAAGACCCTGTACAACTGCAGTAGAACCTCCCTGCTCCTATACTCAAATCCTTTTGCTATGAAAGCTAACATACCATTCGCTTTCTTCACTGCCTGCTGCACCTGCATGCCTACTTTCAATGACTGGTGTACCATGACACCCAGGTCTCGCTGCATCTCCCCTTTTCCTAGTCGGCCACCATTTAGATAATAGTCTGCTTTCCTGTTTTTGCCACCAAAATGGATAACCTCACATTTATCCACATTATACTGCATCTGCCAAACATTTGCCCACTCACCCAGCCTATCCAAGTCTCCTAGCATCCTCCTCACAGC
Organism: Amblyraja radiata; assembly: GCF_010909765.2. NCBI lineage: Eukaryota > Metazoa > Chordata > Chondrichthyes > Rajiformes > Rajidae > Amblyraja > Amblyraja radiata. Next base: position 89,857,162 of record NC_045962.1, on the reverse strand, counting down.
TAACACTGCCCCCCAGCTTAGTGTTATCTGCAAACTTGGAGATATTGCCTTCAATTCCCTCATCCAGATCATTAATATATATTGTAAATAGCTGGGGTCCCAGCACTGAGCCTTGCGGTACCCCACTAGTCTATGCCTGCCATTGTGAAAAGGACCCGTTTACTCCTACTCTTTGCCTCCTGTTTGTCAGCCAGTTCTCTATCCACATCAATACTGAACCCCCAATGCCGTGTGCTTTAAGTTTGTATACTAATCTCTTATGTGGGACCTTGTCGAAAGCCTTCTGGAAGTCCAGATTCACCACATCCACTGGTTCTCCCCTATCCACGCTACTAGTTACATCCTCGAAAAATCTATAAGATTCGTCAGACATGATTTACCTTTTGTAAATCCATGCTGACTTTGTCCAATGATTTCACCACTTTCCAAATGTGCTGCTATCCCATCTTTAATAACTGACGCTAGCAGTTTCCCCACTACCGATGTTAGACTAACTGGTCTGTAATTCCCCGTTTTCTCTCTCCCTCCCTTCTTAAAAAGTGGGGTTACGTTTGCTACCCGCCAATCCTCAGGAACTACTCCAGAATCTAAAGAGTTTTGAAAGATTATTACTAATGCATCCACTATTTCTGGAGCTACTTCCTTAAGTACTCTGGGATGCAGCCTATCTGGCCCTGAGGATTTATCGGCCTTTAATCCATTCAATTTACCCAACACCACTTCCCGGCTAACCTGGATTTCACTCAATTCCTCCAACTCCTTTGACCCGCGGTCCCCTGCTATTTCCGGCAGATTATTTATGTCTTCCTTAGTGAAGACGGAACCAAAGTAGTTATTCAATTGGTCCGCCATATCCTTGTTCCCCATGATCAACTCACCTGTTTCCGACTGCAAGGGACCTACATTTGTTTTAACTAATCTCTTTCTTTTCACATATCTATAAAAACTTTTGCAGTCAGTTTTTATGTTCCCTGCCAGTTTTCTTTCATAATCTATTTTTCCTTTCCTAATTAAGCCCTTTGTCCTCCTCTGCTGGTCTCTGAATTTCTCCCAGTCCTCCGGTATGCTGCTTTTTCTGGCTAATTTGTACGCATCATCCTTCGCTTTGACACTATCCCTGATTTCCCTTGTTATCCACGGATGTACTACCTTCCCTGATTTATTCTTTTGCCAAACTGGGATGAACAATTTTTGTAGTTCATCCATGCAGTCTTTAAATGTCTTCCATTGCATATCCACCGTCAACCCTTTTAGAATTAATTGCCAGTAAATCTTGGCCAATTCACGTCTCATACCCTCAAAGTTACCTTTCTTTAAGTTCAGAACCATTGTTTCTGAATTAACAATGTCACTCTCCATCCTAATGAAGAACTCAACCATATTATGGTCACTCTTGCCCAAGGGGGCACGTACAACAAGACTGCTAACTAACCCTTTCTAATTACTCAATACCCAGTCTAAAATAGCCTGCTCTCTCGTTGGTTCCTCTACATGTTGATTTAGATAACTATCCCGCATACATTCCAAGAAATCCTCTTCCTCAGCACCCCTGCCAATTTGATTCACCCAATCTATATGTAGATTGAAGTCACCCATTATAACGGTTTTGCCTTTGTCGCACGCATTTCTAATTTCCTGTTTGATACCATCTCCAACTTCACTACTACTGTTAGGTGGCCTGTACACAACACCCACCAGCGTTTTCTGCCCCTTAGTGTTTCGCAGCTCTACCCACACCGATTCCACATCCTCCAAACTAATGTCCTTCCTTTCCATTGCGTTAATCTCCTCTCTAATCAGCAACGCTACCCCACCTCCTTTTCCTTTCTCTCTATCCCTCCTGAATATTGAATATCCCTGGATGTTCAGCTCCCAGCCTTGGTCACCCTGGAGCCATGTCTCCGTGATCCCAACTATATCATAGTCATAAATAGCTATCTGCACATTCAACTCATCCACCTTATTACGAATGCTCCTTGCATTGAGACACAAAGCCTTCAGGCTTGATTTTACAACACTCTTACCCCTTATATTATTATGCTGAAAAGTGGTCCTTTTTGATTTTTGCCCTGGATTTGCCGGCCTGCCACTTTTACTTTTCACCTTGCTACACCTTGCTACCTATTGCTACATATGGTCTATGGCAGTGGTTCTCAACCTTTTTTCAGTGATGTATAGTGAAATATTTTTTCCGCCAAGTACCCCCTAACCAGCGCAAAAATATAGACCTACATATATGTAGGCCTATATTTTAAAATCTCACGTACCCCCTGGAGTGCCTTCACGTACCCCCATTTGAGAACCACTGGTCTATGGTATATAGACACACTGATCTGTTCTGTATTTATGCTTACAATATTCAATTGTGCTGCAGCAAGTAAGTATTTCATTGTCCTATCTGGCACACATGACAATAAACTCTCTTGACTTGACTTGACTTGAGTTAGAACGAAGACGAGGAGATACTTTTTCACACAGAGTTGTGAGTCTGTGGAATTCTCTGCCTCAGAGGGCGGTGGAGGCCAGTTCTCTGGATACTTTCAAGAGAGAGCTAGATAGGGCTCTTAAACATAGCGAAGTCGGGGGATATGGGGAGAAGGCAGGAACGGGGGGCACTGATTGTGAATGATCAGCCATGATCACATTGAATGGCGGTGCTGGCTCGAAGGGCCGAATGGCCTAATCCTGTACCTATTTTCTATCACCACACCACACCACACCCTTGACCAAACCTTTGGCCTGTGAATTCTGTCACAATCTTGTGTTGTTCATTTGAAAGATAAATATTTCCTCCAACATTTGCTTTTTTATTGAGTAACGGATAAGCAGGAAACTTGCTCTGTGTGTAACACATCCGTCACCAGCAGCCGACAGAGATAACTTCACACTGAACTCCAAAACCACAGTCTAAAACTGAAAATACTCTAATCTAGTCCAGCACTTCCATTTTGAATTGGTAAGTGTAATATATGCACTTATAATTCAAAAACATTTTTTGTTTACAGTTTGCAGTTTAGTTTATTGTCCCGTGTACCGAGGTACAGTGAAAAGCTTTTGTTGCGTGCTAACCAGTCAGCGGAAAGACAATACATGATTACAATCGAGCCGTCCACAGTGTACAGATACATGATAAAGGGAATGACGTTCTTCATCATCGGCGGTCACTCGAAACGAGTCTGACTGTCCTCTCATGGAGGACACCTGTGCCTGACTTTGTTTAACGTGGGGAGACTGGCGCACAGGCAGCCACCCCACGGTCCTTGACAGGTCTGGGTCAGGATCCAGTGGCATGGAGTCCAACAGCCGACAACTAGTTTTTCCACCTGAAATTGCTTCCACCAACCTCAGGCCAGACTTGGTGTTCTGGTCCCCTTCACAGAAGACTGCTTACATCATAGAGCTCACAGTTCCATGGGAGAACTCTGTTGAGGAGGCCTATGAGCGTAAGAAGCTGCGTTACGCAGAGCTTGCAGCAGAGGCAACGCAGCGTGGCTGGAACACCAAAGTCTATCCAGTTGAAGTGAGATGCAGAGGATTTGTTGCGTCATCTACCATCAGACTGCTGAAGGAGCTTGGAATCTACGGTCAGGCTCTGCGGAAGACCATAAGATCACTCTCAGAGGCGGCTGAAAGAAGCAGCCGGTGGATTTGGCTCAAGCGGAAAGACCCATGCTGGGCCCCAAGTATTTCAGGGTGAATCTTTGGGACGGTTTGACACGGGACACGCGCTGAGGGCTGATCATCCTGCAGCGGGCCGCCCTTGTGGAGGGTGTATAGTGTTAAAAGGCCGAAACACCCAGTGATGCAAGGGTACACTACTGATGATGTGTCCTGTGCCCAACTGTCCTGAAGGTTACCCAGGCCAAGATATACGTATCCACTCCCCCCCCCCCCCCCCCCGCCCCCCCACCGATGTTGAGCGTCTACCACTCTCAACAATCAACGAATGTCGTGAAATGCTCCCCACCTATTGGCACAAGGGACTTCTTAACATCTTGTCCTGTGTATTTGAGTCTGATAATCTGGACTCGTCCAGTGACTGCTGTGAAAGGACAGCTGACAACATGGGAAAGTCCACGTGACAGCTTGGAGAGACAGCTGACAGGAGGGAACAGACCCCACTGGGGCCGTCATGGGCTAGCTACCCATGATAGCAGTCCCCAACGCTGTTTCAGTTAGTTGGAGACACCCGCTAAATGCTACTAAAAGTAAATTAAAGAGAATACCCCTAGAGCCTGCGAGAGCGGGGGCGGAAGATGGCTCACCGATTGATAACACGGTTACAGACCCAGGAACGGAAACGACTACGGACAAGGAGAGCATGGCACATGAGACATCCACAACAGCTGCGGGACACAAACTTCAGGTGTGCATTTGTGGTTGGGAGAAAATTACATCAGTGAAGGGCTTGAAGATCCACCAAGGGAGGAAAAAGTGCTTGAGAGAGCAGAGACATGGGCCTCGCATTGACCAGTACTTCTTACGAAGCAACCAGTCAAATCAGTCGAGTGAAGCACAGCGACAGGACTCAAACCAAAGTTCGCAGAGCATCAGCACCCATGTCACTGAAGAGGGTGATACAAGCACAGAAATGCCGGTGGAGGAGCCCACGCAACAACGACAAAGACCTCCATTGGAGGGAAAGATCAAAGGGCACAAACCTGGAGTGAAATGGCCCAAAGCTGTTGAAAAGAAAGAGTGGGAGACGGTCAACAGTGACCTTATACATATCTTGGAGCAACAAGCGGGCACAGCAGTGGAAAAGCTTGAAAGGATGGGCAACACAATCTACAGCTATGGAGAAGAACGGTTTGGGGTGAGTAAAGGGAGAGGTGGAAAGAAATTACCAACACCAATCAAGTCCAGGAGGCAGCAGGAGATCGAGAGGCTAATCAGAGAGAGGAGACAGTTGAAAAAGCAATGGAAAAAAGCAACTGAGGCAGAGAGAGAAGGTCTCATGCTACTCCAAGAGGACATCAAGAGCCGATTGGCAACCTTGCGAAAAGCAGAGAACTTGAGGAAACTTCGCAAGAAGAAAGAACACACAAGAACACGGTTCTACAAAGACCCTTTCAAGTTCATCAAAGACCTCTTCGCAAAGGAAAAAAGTGGAACTTTGAAAACATCAAAACGGGAATTGGAGGAACACCTGGAAAAGGCCCACCAAGACACGAAAAGGCATGAGCAGTTAGTCATCCCACATGACATCCCGCCTATTCAACCACCTGAATTCAACCTGGACACCAGCCCTCCAAGATGGAAAGAGGTAGAGAACACTGTCCGGCGAGCAAGAGCAGCATCAGCTCCGGTGCCAAACGGAGTACCATACAAGCTCTACAAGAACGCACCGGATGTGTTACGCTTTCTATGGAAGCTCATGAGGGTGGTGTGGAAGAAGCAAACAATACCTAAGGCGTGGCGAAGGGCCGGCGGCGTGCTAATACCTAAAGAAAAGGATGCGTCAGACATCAGCCAATTCCGGCCAATATGTCTCCTCAACGTCGAGGGAAAAATCTTTTTCAGCATTGTATCACAAAGGCTGTCCACCTATCTGGTAACAAACAAGTACATTGATACATCTGTACAGAAAGCAGGAATTCCAGGATTTTCGGGCTGCTTGGAGCATACAAGCATGATCTGGCACCAGATCCAAGCAGCTAAGAAGGAGAAGAGAGACCTACATGTGATCTTCCTCGATCTGGCCAATGCATTTGGTTCAGTTCCCCATGAACTCCTTTGGGAATCTTTTGCCTTTTTCCATGTACCAGAGCTCATCACCACACTGGTCAAGAGCTATTTCCAAGACCTGCAGCTGTGCTTCACAACAGCTGACTTCAGTACAACATGGCAGCGCTTGGAAGTAGGCATCATGGCAGGCTGCACAGTCTCACCCTTGGCCTTTACAATGGCCATGGAAGTCATCATCAGGGCCTCAAAATGGGTGGTGGGCGGTGAACGAACCAGGGCTGGGCTCCGTCTGCCACCCATCAGGGCATACATGGACGACATGACCACACTAACCACTACTGCAGCATGCACCAAGCGGCTACTTGGAAAGCTGCAGGAGAACATCGAGTGGGCCCGAATGAAAATCAAACCAAGTAAATCTCGAAGCATCTCCATAGTCAAGGGGGTGCTTAGAGACACAAGGTTCTGTATCGGGGACGACCCAATACCAGCAGTGTCTGAACAGCCAGTTAAAAGCCTGGGCAGATGGTACAACGCAAGTCTCAAGGACAAAGAGCAGGTGCAACAACTAAGGCAAGAAATTGTCAACGGCCTGGAGAACATCAATCAGACCCTACTGCCTGGGAAACTGAAGCTCTGGTGCCTACAGTTTGGACTCCTTCCTCGGACAATGTGGCCACTGACCATTTATGAAGCCCCAATAACAACTGTGGAGAAGATGGAGCGAACCATAACTTCATACGCGAAGAAATGGCTCGGGGTCCCACGATGTCTAACTAACATCGGCCTATATGGCAAAGGGGTCCTGGAACTACCTCTCACTAGTCTAACAGAGGAATACAAGTGTTCTAAAGTAAGACTTCAGATGACACTGAGGGACTCTAGAGACAAGACCATCAGTGCTGTTGCGCCGCCCCTAGTAACTGGCCGGAAGTGGACACCATCTGATGCAGTACAGCAAGCTTCATCAGCCCTGAGACACAAAGACATCGTGGGGCAAGTCCAGCAGGGAAGAGGTGGCTTTGGCCTTACGACAAGTAAACCAACTTGGCGAAAGGCCACAACATCAGAGCGGAGGACATTGGTGGTCGAGGAGGTGCGGCGACAAGAGGAGGCCGCAAGAAGTGCAAAGGCGGTCTCTCTTGCCAAACAGGGGCAATGGATGCAGTGGGAAGGTGTGGAGCGGAGGAAGATCAGCTGGAAAGAACTATGGGAAATGGAAGCAAGCAAGATCAGCTTCATCATCAGAGCGACTTATGACGTGCTTCCATCACCAAAGAACCTCCATCAGTGGTACGGCGAGGATCCAACCTGTGCCCTCTGCCCAACTCCAGCGACCCTCAAACACATCATGGTAGGCTGCAAGACCAGCCTCACGCAAGGGAGATACACGTGGCGGCATAATCAGGTACTAAAAAGCCTGGCATCAGCCCTTGAGAACAGGCGGTGTGCGACCAACTCCTTGCCTCCGAGAGCAAGCAACCCCCCCCCCCCCCTAAGGGCAACAACCTTTGTCCGAGAAGGACAGAAAACATCTAAACATCCTTCCACCAGATCAGAAGAAGGAAACCTATGCAGGGCCCGCGACTGGAGGATGCTGGCGGACATCGGCCGACAACTAGTTTTTCCACCTGAAATTGCTTCCACCAACCTCAGGCCAGACTTGGTGTTCTGGTCCCCTTCACAGAAGACTGCTTACATCATAGAGCTCACAGTTCCATGGGAGAACTCTGCTGAGGAGGCCTATGAGCGTAAGAAGCTGCGTTACGCAGAGCTTGCAGCAGAGGCAACGCAGCGTGGCTGGAACACCAAAGTCTATCCAGTTGAAGTGGGATGCAGAGGATTTGTTGCGTCATCTACCATCAGACTGCTGAAGGAGCTTGGAATCCACGGTCAGGCTCTGCGGAAGACCATAAGATCACTCTCAGAGGCGGCTGAAAGAAGCAGCCGGTGGATTTGGCTCAAGCGGAAAGACCCATGCTGGGCCCCAAGTATTTCAGGGTGAATCTTTGGGACGGTTTGACACGGGACACGCGCTGAGGGCTGATCATCCTGCAGCGGGCCGCCCTTGTGGAGGGTGTATAGTGTTAAAAGGCCGAAACACCCAGTGATGCAAGGGTACACTATGATGTGTCCTGTGCCCAACTGTCCTGAAGGTTACCCAGGCCAAGATATACGTATCCACTCCCCCCCCCGCCCCCCCACCGATGTTGAGCGTCTACCACTCTCAACAATCAACGAATGTCGTGAAATGCTCCCCACCTATTGGCACAAGGGACTTCTTAACATCTTGTCCTGTGTATTTGATTCAATTGGTCCGCCATATCCTTGTTCCCCATGATCAACTCACCTGTTTCCGACTGCAAGGGACCTACATTTGTTTTAACTAATCTCTTTCTTTTCACATATCTATAAAAACTTTTGCAGTCAGTTTTTATGTTCCCTGCCAGTTTTTTTTCATAATCTATTTTCCTTTCCTAATTAAGCCCTTTGTCCTCCTCTGCTGGTCTCTGAATTTCTCCCAGTCCTCCGGTATGCTGCTTTTTCTGGCTAATTTGTACGCATCATCCTTCGCTTTGACACTATCCCTGATTTCCCTTGTTATCCACGGATGTACTACCTTCCCTGATTTATTCTTTTGCCAAACTGGGATGAACAATTTTTGTAGTTCATCCATGCAGTCTTTAAATGTCTTCCATTGCATATCCACCGTCAACCCTTTTAGAATTAATTGCCAGTCAATCTTGGCCAATTCACGTCTCATACCCTCAAAGTTACCTTTCTTTAAGTTCAGAACCATTGTTTCTGAATTAACAATGTCACTCTCCATCCTAATGAAGAACTCAACCATATTATGGTCACTCTTGCCCAAAGGGGCACGTACAACAAGACTGCTAACTAACCCTTCCTCATTACTCAATACCCAGTCTAAAATAGCCTGCTCTCTCGTTGGTTCCTCTACATGTTGATTTAGATAACTATCCCGCATACATTCCAAGAAATCCTCTTCCTCAGCACCCCTGCCAATTTGATTCACCCAATCTATATGTAGATTGAAGTCACCCATTATAACGGTTTTGCCTTTGTCGCACGCATTTCTAATTTCCTGTTTGATACCATCTCCAACTTCACTACTACTGTTAGGTGGCCTGTACACAACACCCACCAGCGTTTTCTGCCCCTTAGTGTTTCGCAGCTCTACCCATACCGATTCCACATCCTCCAAACTAATGTCCTTCCTTTCCATTGCGTTAATCTCCTCTCTAATCAGCAACGCTACCCCACCTCCTTTTCCTTTCTCTCTATCCCTCCTGAATATTGAATATCCCTGGATGTTCAGCTCCCAGCCTTGGTCACCCTGGAGCCATGTCTCCGTGATCCCAACTATATCATAGTCATAAATAGCTATCTGCACATTCAACTCATCCACCTTATTACGAATGCTCCTTGCATTGAGACACAAAGCCTTCAGACTTGATTTTACAACACTCTTACCCCTTATATTATTATGCTGAAAAGTGGTCCTTTTTGATTTTTGCCCTGGATTTGCCGGCCTGCCACTTTTACTTTTCACCTTGCTACACCTTGCTACCTATTGCTACATATGGTCTATGGTAGTGGTTCTCAACCTTTTTTCAGTGATGTATAGTGAAATATTTTTTCCGCCAAGTACCCGCTAACCAGCGCAAAAATATAGACCTACATATATGTAGGCCTATATTTTAAAATCTCACGTACCCCCTGGAGTGCCTTCACGTACCCCCATTTGAGAACCACTGGTCTATGGTATATAGACACACTGATCTGTTCTGTATTTATGCTTACAATATTCAATTGTGCTGCAGCAAGTAAGTATTTCATTGTCCTATCTGGCACACATGACAATAAACTCTCTTGACTTGACTTGACTTGAGTTAGAACGAAGACGAGGAGATACTTTTTCACACAGAGTTGTGAGTCTGTGGAATTCTCTGCCTCAGAGGGCGGTGGAGGCCAGTTCTCTGGATACTTTCAAGAGAGAGCTAGATAGGGCTCTTAAACATAGCGAAGTCGGGGGATATGGGGAGAAGGCAGGAACGGGGGGCACTGATTGTGGATGATCAGCCATGATCACATTGAATGGCGGTGCTGGCTCGAAGGGCCGAATGGCCTACTCCTGCACCTATTTCCTATCACCACACCACACCACACCCTTGACCAAACCTTTGGCCTGTGAATTCTGTCACAATCTCGTGTTGTTCATTTGAAAGATAAATATTTCCTGCAACATTTGCTTTTTTATTGAGTAACGGATAAGCAGGAAACTTGCTCTGTGTGTAACACATCCATCACCAGCAGCCGACAGAGATAACTTCACACTGAACTCCAAAACCACAGTCTAAAACTGAAAATACTCTAATCTAGTCCAGCACTTCCATTTTGAATTGGTAAGTGTAATATATGCACTTATAATTCAAAAACATTTTTTGTTTACAGTTTCCAGTTTAGTTTATTGTCCCGTGTACCGAGGTACAGTGAAAAGCTTTTGTTGCGTGTTAACCAGTCAGCGGAAAGACAATACATGATTACAATCGAGCCGTCCACAGTGTACAGATACAGGATAAAGGGAATGACGTTCTTCATCATCGGCGGTCAATCGAAACGAGTCTGACTATCCTCTCATGGAGGACACCTGTGCCTGACTTTGTTTAACGTGGGGAGACTGGCGCACAGGCAGCCACCCCACGGTCCTTGACAGGTCTGGGTCAGGATCCAGTGGCATGGAGTCCAAGACGACCTTTTCTGCTGCAGCCTTCATCCGCCTTCCCAGCCGTTGTGACGCTCCACTAAGGTCAGCCATCGTCCTCCGCCTGTTCCACCATTGAGGTCTTGGTTGGATTGCTCTTTGTCAGAGACCTCCCCCTCGACCTTACCGCCATGGGTGGCCCTACCAGGAGCATAGCTCCAGACGGCATCGCTCTCAGGATCTCTGGTCCACACAAGCTTCTCCACCACGACAAGGTGATGATCCATGGTAAACCGGCAATGTCCGATCAAGGATAGTCCGAGGATCTCCAATGAGGTAGATAGTAGTTCAGGACCGCTCTCTGGTTGTGGTAGGATGGTTCAGTTGCCTGATGACTGTTGGGAAGGAACAGTATATAAATGATATAAGAATTGTGCTTAGCGACATACAGCAGGGAAAGAGGCCATTCGGCCCAACTTGTCCATGCTGTCCAGGATGCCTTTATTTGGCGCATTTACCTCAAAACCTTTTCTATCCATGTACCTGCCCAAGTGTCTTTCCTACTCTCCAGAGATGCAGCCTGTCCTGCTGAGTTACTCCAGCTTTTTGTGTCTCTCTTCATGTGTCTTTTACATGTAACTACAGTAGCCACCTCAAACGACCCCGAAGCAGCGTGAAGTGTAGATGGAGTCGATGGTGGGGAGTGTGGTGTGTGTGATGGACTGGGCTACATCTACAATGGTGGGGAGTGTGGTGTGTGTGATGGACTGGGCTACATCTACAATGGTGGGGAGTGTGGTCTGTGTGATGGACTGGGCTACATCTACAATGGTGGGGAGTGTGGTCTGTGTGAGGGACTGGGCTACATCTACAATGGTGGGGAGTGTGGTGTGTCTGAGGGACTGGGCAACATCTACAATGGTGGGGAGTGTGATGTGTGTGGGACTGGGCTACATCTACAATGGTGGGGAGAGTGGTCTGTGACGGACTGGGCAACATCTACAACTCTGCAATTTCTTGCATCCCAATTAGAGAGTGCATCTGTAGACATTAGTAACATCATTAGAGACATGCCTAGTCTACTAAGGAAGTAGAGGCATTGGTGTGCAATACTATAGACTTTAGGGATACATCACGGAAACAGGCCCTTCAGCCCGCCGAGTCCGAGCGGACCATTGATCACCCCGTACACTAGCACTATCCCACACACACTAGGGACAATTTACAATTTTACCAAAGCCAATTAACCTACAAACCCGCACGTGTTTGGAGTGTGGGAGGAAACCGAAGATCTTGTAGAAAACCCAGGCAGGTCATGGGGAGAACGTCCCTCACAGCGACCCCCCTCCCCCCCCCCCCCACGCTGGGCCCTAATTGTTCTTCACGGCGGTCCCCATACGCTGCGCTCCCATTGCCTTCCCCTCCTTCCTAAAGGAACATCCTTTAGTTCTGAGGCTGTGCCCTCTAGTCCTAGACTCTCCCACTAGTGGAAACATCCTCTCCACATCCACTCTATCCGGGCTTTTCGCTGTTCGGTGAGTTATGTTGAAGACCAACTGAATGAGCAGGAGAATCGAGGCCGGGTGGAAACCAAAGGTCTTTTATTTCACAGCAACCGTACAGAATACATGTTGAAGCAACGCCCGCTTATTGAAGCCAAGCTCACGGTTCCAGGCAGAAACAGGAAAAACAAACCACTCTTTTGTAGAAACCACGAGCTGCAGATACTGGTGAATACACACAAGGACACAGAGTGCTGGAGTAACTCAGCGGGTCAGGCAGCATCTGTGGAGAACATGGATAGGTGACGTTTCACAGAGTGCTGGGGTAACTCAGCGGGTCAGGCAGCATCTGTGGAGAACATGGATAGGTGACGTTTCACAGAGTGCTGGAGTAACTCAGCGGGTCAGGCAGCATCTGTGGAGAACATGGATAGGTGACCTATCACAGAGTGCTGAAGTATCTCAGTCCAATAGGTGGAGCAAAGGGGACGATACAGAGTGCAGAATATTGTTCTCTGCATTATAGCGCATCAGTTCTAGAGACAAAGTCCAATGTCCGCAATGGGGTGGAGGTGAATCGGACAGTACCCTAGCTTATGGAAGAACTGTTCAGAAGCCTGATAACAGGGGAAGAAGCTGTTCCTGAGTCTGGTGGTGCGCTCTTTCAAACTTCTGTACCTTCTGCCGGACGGGAGCGGGGAGAAGAAGGAATGGGACAGGGACAGGGAGAAGTAGGGTGGGACAGGGACACGTCTTTGATGATGTCGGCTGCTTTCCCGAGGCAGCGTGAAGTGTTGAGTCAACATATCTTTAGGTTTCGGGTTATTATGAGTCCAGTGTCTGCAATGGGGTGGAGGTGAACCGGACCGTACCCTCGTTCACCCATAGTGGACATTGGACTTTGTCTTCGTCTGTGGATGGACACCATGTGTGTCTTCATCATCTCCTAGCGCTCCATTGATACAGTGGTTCTTGGACACTTTCATTTACAGGCATATTCCCAGGACTCAAGAACCTGAACTGTTTTTAGAGAGGTTCAGCAGGCTAGGACTTTATTCCTTGGAGCACAGGTGGATGAGGGGTGATCTTATAGAATTGAGTATGATGAGGGGGATAGAGAGAGGTGAATGAGAGAATCTTTTGCCCAGAGTAGGGGAATCAAAAACCAGAGGACATAAGGTTAAGGTGTGGGAAAGATTTAATAGGAACCTGAGGGGCAACCTTTTTACACAAAGGGTGGTGGGTGTCTGGAACGAGCTGCTGGAAAAGGTAGATGAGGGGAAGGGGGGGGGACTATCACAACGTTTAAGAGATATTTAGACCGGTACACGGATAGGACAGGTTTGGAGGGATCTGGGCCAAACAAGGGCCTTGTATAGATTGGCCATGTAGGTCGGTGTGGACAAGTTGGGCCGAAGCTTGTCTTCCATGCTGTATCGCTCTGGGTGCCACATTCAGATTGGACACATCCCAATATGGTGATTCTGCGGAGCTCAGTAGAAGTCACTGGAGACTTGCCAGAAATTCTAGTAGGAAGGAACTGCAGATATTAATGGGTGTTTTTAAGGCAGAGATAGATAGATTCTTGATTAGTGCGGGTGTCAGGGGTTATGGGGAGAAGGCAGGAGAATGGGGTAAGGTGGGAGAGGATAGATCAGCCATGATTGAATGGCAGAGTAGACTTGATGGGGTGAATGGTCTAATTTCTGCTCCAAGGACTTATGATGCCTCGCCAATCCATGTGCTCCAAAGATGCTGAGTTGCTCCAGCAATTTGTGTCTTTTGTTGGGAAGGGGTGGGATGGGGTTGGGGGAAGGGGGTGGTGGTGGGGGGGGGGAGCTGTCTAAATGGTGGTGGATGTCTGCCCAGTGACTGAGGATGAGCGTGATTTATTGAATTGGGATTCTTCGCTTCTCTTTATGAGGCCTTTATGAGCCAGGAGTTTGAGCAGGTTGCTCCTGAACTTCACCCCGATGAAGGCGTAGAGGATTGGGTTGATGCAGCTGTGAAGAAAGGCCAAGCACTGGGTGGCCAGCACGGCCCTGTCCAAGTGGTCACGTTGGATGCAGGAGACTTTGATGCGTTTGACTCTCACCAGCATGTCCACAACCATGGTTAGATGGTAGGGCAGCCAGCACGCCAGGAAGGCCAGCACCAGCGCGATGATGACCTTCATGGCTTTCTGCTTCTGGAAGCCCTTGGTCTGGCACAGTTTCCACACGGTGACGGAGTAGCAGAAGACCATGGTGGCCAGCGGCACGAGGAAGCCGATGACCAGGCGACAAACTTTGATGCCCAGTTTCCACGGTTTGTCAAAATCACCATCGTGTTCCTCGTTACAGACGGACCGGTCATTGGCGTGGAACACTTCATTGTAGAGGACGGGCGAGGACAGGAGCAGGGCCACGAGCCAGACGATGGCACACACCAGTTTGACCATCCACGGCCTCTTGTGGCCGTGCGACTGGGCAGAGCGGACAATAGCCAGATAGCGGTCCACGCTGATGCAGGCCAGCAGGAGGATGCCACTGTAAAAGTTCACCTCCTGCAACATATTGATCACCTTACACATGGCGTCACCAAACACCCAGGGAGACACGGCGTCCACTGCCCAGAAGGGCAGGGTGAGGGCAAAGAGCAGGTCGGCCGTGGCCAGATGGAGCAGGTAGACATCCGTGGATGAGATGGAGCGGCGGTTGTGAAGGATGACCACCAACACCAGTACATTCCCCGTCACGGCCAAGAGACACACCAGGCTGTAGACCACCGCCGTGATGGTCTTCATGGTCACAAACTCTCTTCTTACACATGAAATTGTGCCCGGATCGATATTGAAGTCTTCAGTTCCGTTTGTGGACCACGGGAAAGACATTTTCTGGAACGAAAAATAGATTCGCAAATGAGATATTTAAGAAAGTTTAACAAAGTTTAAGAATGTTTATCAAACCCACTGACTCCCATGGCTATCTGCACCACACAACTTCCCACCCTGCTTCCTGTAAGGACTCTATCCCCTACTCCCAATTCCTCTGTCTACGCCGCATCTGCACCCAGGTGAGGTGTTCTACACCAGGGCATCGGAGATGTCCTCATTCTTTAGGGAAGGGGGGTTCCCTTCTATAGATGAGGCTCTCACCAGGGTCACTTCTATACCACGTGACTCTGCTCTCACTCCCCATCCCCCCTACTCGTAACAAGGGCAGGGTCCCCCTTGTCCTCACCTTCCACCCTACCAGCCGTCATATACAGCAGATAATCCTCCGACATTTTCGCCACCTCCAATGGGATCCCACCACTGGCCACATCTTCCCATCTCCTCCTTTCCGCAGAGACCGCACCCTCCGTAACTCCCTGGTCAATTTGTCCCTTCCCACCCAAACCATTCCCTCCCCAGGCACTTTCCCTTGCAACCGCAGGAAATGCTACACTTGTCGCTTTACAGCCCCCCTTGACTCCATCCAAGGACCCAAGCAGTCTTTCCAGGTGAGGCAGAGGTTCACCTGCACCTCCTCCAACCTCATCTATTGCATCCGCTGCTCTAGGTGTCAGCTGCTCTACATCGGTGAGGCCAATCGTAGGCTTGGCGATCGCTTCGCCCAACACCTCCGCACAGTTTGCAATAACCAGCCTGATCTCCGGGTGGCTCAGCACTTCAACTCCCACTCCCATTCTGTCCTGGGCCTCCTCCATGGCCAGAGTGAGTCCCACCGTAAATTGGAGGAGCAGCACCTCATATTTCGCTTGGGCAGTTTACACCCCAGCGGTATGAACATTGACTTCTCCAATTTCTGGTAGTCCTTGCTTTCTCCCTCCTTCCCCTCCCCTTCCCAGCTCTCCCACAGCCCACTTCCTCTGCCTCGTCCTTTATTCTTCCTGTCCCCCCCTCCCCCACATCAGTCTCAAAAAGGGTCTCGACCCGAAACGTCGCCTATTTCCTTCGCTCCATAGATGCTGCCTCACCCGCTGAGTTTCTCCAGCATGTTTGTCATGAGATGTTGAGATTGTTTTAGAGATACAGATTGACACAGAGGGTGATGGGTGTATGGAACAAGCTGCCAGAGGAGGTGGTTGAGGCAGGGACTATCCCAATATTTAAGAAAGTTAGACAGGTACATGGATGATAGACACAAAAAGCTGGAGTAACTCAGCGGGACAGGCAGCATCTCTGGAGAGAAGGTATTGGTGACATTTCAGTCGAGACCCTTCTTCAGACTGATCACAAAGGTCCCGACACGAAATGACACCCATTCCTTCTCTCCAGAGATGCTGCCTGTCCCGCTGAGTTACTCCAGCTTTTTGTGTCTATCTTCGGTTTAAACCAGCATCTGCAGTTCCTTCCTACACGTGGATAATATGACAGGTTTGGAGGGTGTTGGACAGGTGGGACTGGTGTAGATGGGACATGTTGGCCGGTGTGGGCAAGGTGGGCCGAAGGTAGGGTTGCCAACTGTCCCGTATTAGCCGGGACATCCCGTATATTGGGGCTAAATTGGTTTGTCCTGTACGGGACCGCCCTTGCCCCGTATTTGACTGCTACTACTCGGGTCGAGGGGACTGTCGGGTCGGACCCCGCCTCACCCGTCCCGACGTAGTGCAGCCCATGGAGTGCAGCAGCAGCAGTGCCTCGCCCATGTCCCTGTCGGTCGGTCGGCAGCCCGGCCAGCTGTCCGACCTTCGGACCTTCGCTTACCGCCGACACCACCACCACCCCTCCTTCTCACGGCCGATCATCGGTTCATGAGTTAGACGGGGTGCCGGACTTTGACCCCAGGTCAAAACTCCTCAACTGGCCCGCCGCTGGGCTTTGTGCGCAGTCCAGCACCCGGGCCAACTCATCATTCACCCAGCCAAGGCCGATTCGGTCAACGAATTGGCGTCGAGAATTTGTCCCTTATTTTGACCTTTTGTCCCTCATTTGGGAGTTGGCGAAACTCCGTACAGACAGCACCCGTGTGGAAGATCTAACCGGTGTCTCTGGCGCTATAAAGCAGTAGCACTACCCGCTGCGCCACCGTGCTGCCCACGAGCCGGGCAAGTGGACGCTGTGTCTGGCTGGGTGACTAAAGAAGTTCCTCTTCATCTCCTTTTTGCTTCGGCCTCTGGTTCCAGTCTCTCCCACTGGTGGAATCTGTCGCTATGACATCAACTTGCAAGCAATGCGCATCACTAATGATACAGTTACTCACACATCAACAGTAACCATTGACAAGTAATTAAACTGTTAATAAAGCTGCAAGATGCAACAAAGTCACGTCACAAGAAACTGCAGATGCTGGAATGCTGATAAAACACTAAGTGCTGGAGGAACTCAGTGAGTCAGGCAGCACCTCGAGAGAGTAAAGAAGGGTCCCGACCCAAACCGTCACCTATCCATGTTCTCCACAGATGCTGCCTGACCCGCTGAGTTACTCCAGCACTCTGTGAAACGTCACCTATCCATGTTCTCCACAGATGCTGCCTGACCCGCTGAGTTACTCCAGCACTCTGTGAAACGTCACCTATCCATGTTCTCCACAGATGCTGCCTGACCCACTGAGTTACTCCAGCACACTGTGTGTACTTTTTCTACAAGCACCTTAATTCCTTGTATCAACATCTGTGGGTGGAATGGACAGACGACATTTAGGGTCGGGACCCTTCTTCAGATGTTAGTTAGTTAGTTTAGTTTATTGTAACGTGTACTGAGGTACTGTGAAAAACGTTTTTGTTGCGTGCTATCCAGTCAGTGGAAAGACGACACATGATTACAATTAAGAGACTAATGTTTAGTCCAGTAAAGTCCAATTAAAGGTAGTCTGAGGGTATCCAATGAGGTAGATGGGAGGTCAGGACCGCTCTCTAGTTGGTGAGAGGACGGTTCAGTTGTCTGATAACAGCCGGGAAGAAACTGTCCCTGAATCTGGAGGTGTGCGTTCGTTTTCACACTTCTGTACCCCTTGCCCGATGGGAGAGGGGAGAAGAGGGAGTGACCGGCGGTGAGACTGGTCCTTGATTATGTTGCTGGCCTTGCCGAGGCAGCGTGAGGTGTAGATGGAGGCGATGGAAGGGAGGTTGGTTTGTGTGACGGTCTGGGCTGTGTCCACAATTCTCTGCGATTTCTCGCTGTCTTGGACGGAGCTGTTCCCAAACCGTGCTGTGATGCATCCCGACGCGAGGGAGTTGAACGTAAACGCGAGTGAATAAAAGCCTTTACCTGCCAGTTGAAAGGATGCGATCGTCTCTACAAGACGCCAAGCCTCAGGAAGACAAAACCAACAGCGTTCAACGAGACTAATTCACTGCGTTTTGGAGAGAGGGGAGAGGTGGGGGGCGAGTCTTCAAGTGAGTGAAAGCAGAAGTGGTTCAGCAAATCTTGCTGCCTTGATCAATTGTGTAATGAGGAAGGATTATTTTTAGCGATCTTGTTGTGCAGAGCCCTTTGGGCAACAGTGACCATAATATAGTGGAACTCTGCATTAGGATGGAGAGTGACACGGTTAATTCAGAGACGAGGGTCCTGAACTTAAAGAAAGGAGACTGTCAAGTCAAACTGAAATGAAAGAACAGGTGCAGAAAAATGCTACATTGAAATCACGAGACAGTGATTGAAGTGGGCGGAACCCCAGCCTGCCGAGTTCTGCCCGGGGGTCAAAAGGGCACACAGCACCAGAAGCCAGTGAAGAAAACACCCTACTGGGCTGTGTGAGGAATGCCATCAGCCGGAAACAGTTCAGCATGCTCTAGTTGCATGTAGAAGATATGAAACAGAAAGAAGAGTTTTGATCAGTGAAATGAAGAAAATTGGAATGACAGATATATCAGAAAAGAACATTCTAGAGTATGGAGGGGAAGGAAAAGGAGTAAAGGTGTTGTTTAATTTCTTGAGGGCCTCTGGCCTTATAAAAAGGATATAATGTAAAGACATGAGGACTGTGGAGTGATGCCAGAAGGTGGCAGCAATGCAACATTGTGGATGCCGGCTGCCGTAAAACTCCAAAGAAGAAGAAGCAGTAGAAGAAGCCAGTGAAGAAGACACAAGAGACTTGCGAGCGGCAAAACTTGAACAGTAAATCAAAAGGACTGTCCAAAAAGACTGCCGCGATAGCCAGAAAAGGCAAGCAGGACTGATTTTCTACAGACCCGATTGGCAGCCGGTAAGGACTGAACTCTAAATGGACTGAGCCGAAGACTGCAGCCCCAGAGACTCTGTTTAACCCTTTAATATCTGAGAAACTTGTCTGGCTAACATGTTGATTGAGAAAGTTTGAAATATTGGTGGTGTTTGTTAACCAAGATGACAGGGTGATGATAGTGTTTGTTGTCTATGTGAAGTGCATCCTGCTTCATTGTGGGGTTAAGGGCTAATGTGAGCTAATTTCTAATAGTTATATGCTATGTGTGGTGTTAGTTTAAATAATTGCATTAAAAAAAATATGATAAAATGTGTTAAAAAACAGTAAAGATTCATATGATATTAAGCTAAAAAATTGGTAACAGTAGTGGGCATTATTTGTATTTTTCATTTAATGAAATGTGAAAATTATTTAAAAAACAAAATGGCTGCTATGAGTTGGAATGTTAGATACATGTAATTTTCTGTTATTTATATTTGGTTACAGTAATGTGTATATTTTTTGCCTTTGTGTCTAAAGGTTTTTCACCTGATAAAGACCAAAACTAATAAAGACCAAAACTGATAAAGACCAAAACTGATAAAGACTAAAACTGCTAAAAACTGCTAAAGACTAATCTGCCAAAATAAAAGAAGGAGAAAATAAAAGGTGGAAAAGAAGTGTTTGGTCTGAGTGAATCCAGTTCATGATTTCGGGGTAGATAAATCAAATCCCTTTCAAGCGGGGAATCTGCAAAAACATTAGAAGACTTGACAGAGACTTTGAAGGCATGAGACGGGAATTGGCTCGGACAGACTGGCAAATGATACTTAAAGGGTTGACGGTGGAGATGCAATGACAAAGATTTAAAGACCGCATGGATGAACTCCAGAAATTGTTCATCCCTGTCTGGCGAACAAATGAAACGGGGAAGGCGGCTCAACCGTGGCTGACGAGGGAAGTCAAGGATAGTGTTAAATCCAAGGAAGATGCATATAAATGGCCAGAGGAAGCAGCAAACCAGAGGACTGGGAGAAATGTAGAACTCAACAGAGGAGGACAAAGGGGTTAATTAGGAGGGGGGAAAAGAGCATAAAAGAAAGCTTGCGGGGAATATAAAAACTGACTGAAAAAGCTTCTTTAGATATGTAAAATGGAAAAGATTAGTGAAGATAAATGTAGGTCCCTTACAGACAGAGACAGGTGAATTTATAATGCAGGGCTGCCAACTCTCACGCTTTGAGCGTGAGACTCACGCCCTCAAGCAAACTCTCACGCCCTCACGCTGATCAGAAATTTCTCACGCTCAAAACTCGGATAAACTGCATGGTCCGCGGGTGTTGGAGAGCAGGAGCTGCGGGAGGGATGGGAGCAGAACCAGCGGCTGGAACAGATGCGGGGAGCCGGGACTTGCGAGTGTTTGCCGGGGCCGGCGTGTCACTCGCTGAAGCTCTGGCCATGGAGCAACTCCGGACAGTGCGAGTGTCCCGGGCGTCGGAGCCGTCGGAAGCGTTGCGCCGCTGCCGCTGCCGCGAGAGTCTCTGTGCCGAAGGGACAGATTCTCAAAGGGAGGTGCAGAGAGGGGAAGGAGACAGGGAAACAGTGGGGGGAGAGAGAGGGGGGGGAGAGGAGAGAGAGGGGAGAGATCGGGGGTGGAGGGAATGGAGAGAGAAGACGGAGAGGGGGGAGAGAGAGGAGGGGGGGGAGTGAGAGGGGTGAGAGGGAAGAGAGAGGGGGTGGAGAGGGTAGGAGAGAATGGGAGAGAGAGGGGGAAGAGAGAGGGTTGGTAAAAGAGAGAGGGGGAAGAGGGGGAAAGAGAAACGGGGGAAAGAATGAGATAAGGGGCAAAGAAAAAAAGATAGAGACAGAGGAGAAAGAGAGAAGAGAGAGGGCAAGGGGAAGAGTGAGGTAGAAGGAAGAAATGGGGAAGAGAGGAGGAGGGTGAGAGGAGAGACAGAGAGAGAGGGGAAAGAGAGAGGGGAGAGTGTGTGGAGACGGAGAGAGAGGGGGAGATAGAAACATAGAAAATAGGTGCAGGAGCAGGCCATTCGGCCCTTCGAGCCTGCACCACCATTCAATATGATCATGGCTGATCATCCAACTCAGTATCCTGTACCTGCCTTCTCTCCACACCCCCTGATCCCTTTAGCCACAAGGGCCACATCTAACTCCCTCTTAAATATAGCCAATGAACTGGCCTCAACTACCTTCTGTGGCAGAGAATTCCACAGATTCACCACTCTCTGTGTGAAAAATGTTTTTCTCATCTCGGTCCTAAAAGATTTCCCCCTTATCCTTAAACTGTGACCCCTTGTCCTGGACTTCCCCAACATCGGGAACCATCTTCCTGCATCTAGCCTGTCCAACCCCTTAAGAATTGTGTAAGTTTCTATAAGATCCCCCTTCAATCTTCTAAATTCTAGTGAGTACAAACCGAGTCTATCCAGTCTTTCTTCATATGAAAGTCCTGACATCCCAGGAATCAGTCTGGTGAACCTTCTCTGTACTCCCTCTATGGCAAGAAGCCTTTCCTCAGATTAGGAGACCAAAACTGTACGCAATACTCCAGGTGTGGTCTCACCAAGACCCTGTACAACTGCAGTAGAACCTCCCTGCTCCTATACTCAAATCCTTTTGCTATGAATGCTAACATACCATTCGCCTTCTTGACTGTCTGCTGCACCTGCATGCCTACTTTTAATGACTGGTGTACCATGACACCCAGGTCTCGTTGCATCTCCCCTTTTCCTATTCGGCCACCATTCAGATAATAGTCTACTTTCCTGTTTTTACCACCAAAGTGGATAACCTCACATTTATCCACATTATACTGCATCTGCCATGCATTTGCCCACTCACCCAGCCTACCCAAGTCACCTTGCAGCCTCCGAGCATCCTCCTCACAGCTAACACTGCCCCCCAGCTTCGTGTCATCCGCAAACTTGGAGATGTTGCATTCAATTCCCTCGTCCAAATCATTAATATATATTGTAAATAGGAGGAGGTGAACTTTTACAGTGGCATCCTGCTGCTGGCCTGCATCAGCGTGGACCGCTACCTGGTCATTGTCCGCTCTGCCCAGTCGCACGGCCGCAATAGGTCATGGATGGTCAAACTGGCGTGTGCCGTCGTCTGGCTCGTGGCCCTGCTCCTGTCCTTGCCCGTCCTCTACAAGGGTGAGTGGACCCACGGCGCCAGGACCCTGTGCTACGAGATCCTCGACGGACAATCGGCCGACATCTGGAGAACCGCCACCAGGTTCTTGCGGCACGTGATTGGCTTCCTCATGCCGCTGGCCGCCATGGTCTTCTGCTACTCCGTCACTGTGTGGAAACTGTGGCAGACCAAGGGCTTCCAGAAGCAGAAAGCCATGAAGGTCATCATCGCGGTGGTGCTGGCCTACCTGGTGTGCATGCTGCCCCACAACGACACGGTGCTGGTCGACACGCTGATGAGGAGCAAACTCATCGAAGACTCTTGCCCCAGACGCGACCACTTGGACAGGGCTCTGTCCGCCACCCAAACCCTGGGCTTCACGCACAGCTGCATCAACCCAATCCTCTACGCATTCATCGGGGTGAAATTCAGGAAGAACCTGGTGAAGATCCTGACCGATGTAGGACTCATGAAGACAAGTGAAACTGCCGATTTCAGGAGATCAGAATCGTACACCATCTCCGGCCAAACCTCAACCACCATTTAGACCACGTAGGCAACGTCTCTTTACGCTCAGCTTTACTATTGCCATGTGTACCGAGGTACAGGGAACAGCTTTGTTCTGCAGCTGCCCAAACACACCAGTTAATACTGGACATAAATACAATCAAGCCAAACTCAAGTCCAATAGGTAGTGCAAAGGGGAAGATACAGAGTGCAGAATATAGTTCTCAGCATTAGACAATAGACAATAGGCGCAGGAGTAGGCCATTCGGCCCTTCGAGCCAGCACCGCCATTCAATGTGATCATGGCTGATCATCCACAATCAGTACCCCGTTCCTGCCTTCTCCCCATATCCCCTGGCTCCGCTATCTGTGAGAGCCCTATCTAGCTCTCTCTTGAAAGTATCCAGAGAACCTGCCTCCACCGCCCTCCGAGGTAGAGAATTCCACGGACTCACAACTCTTTGTGTGAAAAAGTGTTTCCTCGTCTCCGTTCTAAATGGCTTACCCCTTATTCTTAAACTGTGTGGCCCCTGGTTCTGGACTTCCCCAACATGTTTCCTGCCTCTAGCATGTCCAAGCCCTTAATAGTCTTACATGTTTCAATAAGATACCCTCTCATCCTTCTAAATTCCAGTATACAAGCCCAGCCGCTCCATTCTCTCAGCATATGACAGTCCCGCCATCCCAGGAATTAACCTTGTAAACCTACGCTGCACTCCCTCAATAGCAAGAATAGCAAGGCACCTTCTTCAGATTCCTCAAAGTGCTTGAGTACCTTGGACCCGGACACAAAATGTCACCCATTCCTTCTAGCCAGCTAACAATGATCTAGTCTACATTTTCCTTCATCAACCCCCTTTGATTGGGGGGGGGGGTGGGGTGGGGGGGGGGGGGGGGAATGAGGGACAGGTATATTTCCACTTTTTTCTTTTTTTCATTTTCCTATTCTTTTTATTTATTTGTTCTTCTCTCTTATATCTTTATTCACTCTTTGGCCACACTACTTTGGTAGCCTAGGGGTCTTATCTTTTCACTTTTTTTCCCCTCTTGTGCTTTCTCCCTCATTTTCAGGTTAAAATTTAAGCTGTACAAGAATTGTATAATTTTACATGCCGAATGTTTTATTCTTGTACAATCGCTTCTAAATAAAAATAATTAAAATTTAAAAAAAATCAACACCCTTTGATATCTCGTTTTTCACACCCTACCCTTCCATATCTCGTTTTCCTCTCCCCCGACGCTCAGTCTGAAGAAGAGTCTCGACCCAAAACATCACCCATTCCTTCTCCATCCCCTTTCCTGCTTGACAAACACCTTTCCTGTACCCTGGTGCCCAGAACTGAACACAATACTCTAAATGCTGCCTCACCAACATCTGATACAACTGCAACATGACCTCCCAACTTCTATACTCAATATGTTTAAGAAGGAACTGCAGATGCTGGAAAATCGAAGGTACACAAAAAAGCTGGAGAAACTCAGCAGGTGCAGCAGCAGCTATGGAACGATGCTGCTCCATAGTTGCTGCTGCACCCACTGAGTTTCTCCAGCTTTTTTGTGTACCTTCTATACTCAATACTCTGACTGATGAAGACCAAAGCACCAAAAGCCTGTTTGACCACCTTATCAACCTGCGACTCCACCTTCAAGGAATCGTGCACCTGTACTCCTAGATCCCTCTGCACTACAACACTACAAAGAGGCCGACCATTCACTGCCCTTGTCAGACGTCTCATAGCACAACACCTCACATTTCTCTGTAATAAATTCCATCGACCATTCCTCAGCCCATTCCGATTCCTGGCCAATCGATCAAGATCCTGCTGCAATTCTTCGCAACAATCTCCAAGACCTTCGGTTTCCTCCCACACTCCAAAGACGTACAGGTTTGCAGGTTGATTGGCTTGGTATAAATGTAAAATTGTCCCTAGTGTGTGAAGGATAGTGTAAGTGTGCGGGAATCGCTGGTCAGCATGGACTCCGCGGGCCGAAGGGCCTGTTTCTGCACTGTATCTCTGAATTAAACTAAACTCAGCGGGTCAGGCAGCATCTGTGGAGGGAATAGGCAGACAAGGCTTCGAGTGTGAAGTCCAAAGAGTCGCCAGTCTATTTCCCTCCACAGATGCTGCCTGACCCGCTGAGATTTTCCGCGACCGCTGCTTCTCTTTCCACAAATGCTGAACTAACTTTCGAACAAATGCAGATTGTTCTGCATGGGCAATGTTGCAGCTGTGTCTTGCAACATGGAAACTTTCATCAGATAAAATAATGCTTACAAGGTTAATTCCCGGGATGGCGGGACTGTCATATGCTGAGAGAATGAACCGGCTGGGCTTGTAAACTCTGGAGTTTAGAAGGTATAGGGATGGGATCTTATTGAAACATATAAGATTATTAAGGGTTTGGGCACGCTAGAGGCAGGAAACATGTTCCCGATGTTGATGAGCGTGGGGGGGTGGGGGGGAGAGGAAGACAATGGGGTCCCGGCGTGAGGGAGCCTCCGTGGGGGATGGTGGGGGAGCAAAGGGGGATCCGGTGTGGGGGTGGGGGGGGGGGGAACGACGACTCTAGTTTAGAATCCTGGGGATAAGTCTGTGTTTGTTTGTTTGTTTGTTTGTACGTTCCGGTGAAGGCGCTGTGCATACGATCACCAAACAACCAGCCAACAGTCGCTTTTATTTTTTTTCACGTTAAATTTAATGTTAATTTCACGTTTTCATGTATCGTGTGATGTGTTGTGACTGTCGGGAGAACAATTTCCCTCTGGGGATGCATAAAGTTCTATCCTATCGCTTCGTTTCATTCAAATAGAGAGATATAGAACAAAGAAAATAAAGGAATGCAAAAAAAAGTAGTGATAGGCCTTTACCCTGTATCTGTACACTGTGGACGGCTCGATTGTAATCATGTATTGTCTTTCCGCTGACTGGTTAGTACGCAACAAAACCTTTTCACTGTACCTCGGTACACGTGACAATATACTAAACTCAACTCCAGATTCAGGGACAGTGTCTTCCCGGCTGTTATCGGGCAACTGAACCATCCTATCACCAACTAGGGAGCGGTCCTGACCAATGTTCCCTCTAATTGTTAGTAGTTCGTGTGCGCAGAAATCTTGTATTGTGTAATTTTTGATGCTGTTACAAATGTGTGTGTGGCACTGAGTCCTTGTGCAAATATAAGCTTGAAATTTTCACGATATTTTTGCCACAGCTACTCTCTCATGGCTAATATAACTGTATCGCCTTGTTTTAATACAATACAAATATCATATTTGTAGAAATATAAATGCAATTTATGAAGTGATGTATTCTGTTAAGATTCTATCCTATACTTTGAAGTTTGAATGGATACTTTGTTGAGTTTGTTGTTCCATTAAATAAAATATCAATGAGTATTTGTTATTTTTATGTGATGCAATGCCAAAATAAAGTAATAACGGTAACATATTTTATTACATTTTTGATTAAATTTGCAGAAAATGGGAAATCGTAACTCATCAAACGCAAGGATAGTTGACAAACTAGGTTATATGGATGCTCAATGTGAAGATATTTACACATAGTTTATGTAGTGTAAAGAGATGTTCCAAACACACTGTTGTCTTTACTACTATTTATTGGTAATACACAAACGTTGCTGCCCTAGCTGTACGTGGTCTGTCACAGGAGCTAGAGAGGGATCAAGGGGTGGGGAGGTTGCATTTATACTTCTGATATGGGGAGTGGTTAGTAGTGAGGTCACTATGTTAAAGGCACATGCACTTGTCATCTACATGTAGGTCTACAAATTTATTGCTATTGAGGGAGTGCAGCGTAGGTTTACAAGGTTAATTCCCGGGATGGCAGGACTGTCATATGCTGAGAGAATGGAGCGGGTGGGCTTGTACACTCTGGAATTTAGAAGGATGAGAGAGGATCTTATTGAAACATATAAGATTATTAAGGGTTTGGACACGCTAGAGGTGGGAAACATGTTCCCAATGTTGGGGGAGTCCAGAACCAGGGGGCCACAGTTTAAGAATAAGGAGTAAGCCATTTAGAACGGAGACGAGGAAACACTTTTTCACACAGAGAGTTGTGAGTCTGTGAATTCTCTGCATCCGGAGGCCGGTTGTCTGGATACTTTCAAGAGAGAGCTAGATAGGGCTCTTATAGAAAGCGGAGTCAGAGGATATGGGCAGAAGGCAGGAACGTGGTACTGATTGGGGATGATCAGCCATGATCACATTGAAGTGCAGTTTCATACTATTGAAATGCAGGTTCATACTATTTCAAGCAGGGTGCAAGGCCACCAAATTCAAGTGCAGTTTCTGACCACTTCAAGCAGGGTGCAAGGCCCCCAAATTCAAGTGCAGTTTGATACCACTTCAAACAGGGTGCAAGGCCACCAAATTCAAATGCAGTTTCATACCATTTCAAGTAGGGTGCAAGGCCACCACATTCAAATGCAGTTTCATACCATTTCAAGCAGGGTGAAACCACCATAAAACCACACAAAACACCACACTCACAGTTCAGTAGACATTCAGTGTGTTCTGTTGATTCACAGCTCAGACAGAGTCGTGACCTCTCCCTCACCCATTTTGCAGAGACAGCCACACCCACACTTCCGGGGTTTATAATCCCTTCCCCCTCCACCCGGAAGGGGTGCGGCCTTCATGGCGTGA
Source organism: Amblyraja radiata (assembly GCF_010909765.2). Classification (NCBI taxonomy): domain Eukaryota; kingdom Metazoa; phylum Chordata; class Chondrichthyes; order Rajiformes; family Rajidae; genus Amblyraja; species Amblyraja radiata. Next base: position 89,829,823 of record NC_045962.1, on the reverse strand, counting down.
TTGACAGGAGAGAGATTCTCAACATTTTTTAAACACTAATAACACTTTTATTTTTAATTGATGGGACGAATCCTCTGCACCTGATGAGTGGAGGGGGACTGAGTAGGATGGCCAAAAATCACAGCCGTAAGTGACTTTTATCTAAAATCAATATACAGTGCAAACAGGAAGTTGTCAAGTTTCCACCACCAACAGCCATTTGCTGGGGGGAGAGGGGGAGGAGGAGAGGTGAGAGGGGGAGAGGAGAGGGGGGGGGAGAGGAGGGGGGAGAGAGGAGAGGGGGGGGAGAGGAGAGGGGGGGAGGGGAGGGCGGGGAGGAGAGGAGGGGGCGGAGAGGAGAGGGGGGAGAGGGGGGGAGAGGAGAGGGGGGGGAGAGAGGGGGGAGAGGAAGAGAGAGTGGAGAGGGGGGAGAGGGGAGAGGGGAGAGGGGGAGGAGGAGAGGGGGAGAGGAGAGGGAGGAGAGAGAGAGGGGGAGAGGAGGGGGGGGAGAGGAGGGGAGGAGAGGAGGGGGGAAGGAGGGGGGGGGGGAGAGGAGAGGGGGGGAGAGGAGAGGGGGGAGAGGAGAGGTGGGGGAGAGGAGAGGTGGGGGAGAGGAGAGGGGGGGGAGAGGGGAGGAGAGGGGGGAGGAGAGGGGGGGGAGGAGAGAGTGGTGAGAGGAGAGGGGGAGAGAGGAGAGGGGGGGAGGGAGGAGAGGGAGGAGAGGGGGGGGGAGGAGAGGCGGGAGAGGAGAGGGGGAAGAGGAGTGGGGGGAGAGAGAGAGAAAGAGAGAGAAAGAGAGAGGGATAGGGAGAGAGAGAGAGAGAGAGAGAGAGAGAGAGAGAGAGAGAGAGAGAGTGCCTTTTTACTTCAACCCAAACAACCATTTGCAGGCAGTGCTTTTTTACCTCTAACCATATTTTCATTTTCAAACCAAATTAAGGGTACTCACAGTGCTGTAGACATTTGTTCAGTGTCATTCAGAGCTCAGAGTGACAGAGACTAATTGACAGAGCTCCATCTTGCAGAGATGAATTGAGGCACACCACTTCCTTGTTTTATAGTCCCTCCCTCCCCCCTGCCGCCAGCGGGGGCAGCAGAGAGAATGGAGAATTTTGTAAAAACATTAATATCTCTGTCATTTTTCATCGACGGGAAAATTCCTCGGCACACATGCGGCGGAGGGGGGCTCTGAGCGTGGTGGCCAAAAATGACGGCCGTAGGTGGCGGCGTTCTCTCGGAAATCGCAGCACAGAAAGCCAAATGCGGTCAAGAACAGAGGTTTAATAATATAGATAGATTGTCAAGCTTGACAAAATTTATGAGGATGTTGCCGGGAGTAGAGGGTGCGAGCTACAGGGAGAGGTTGAGTAGGCTGGGTCTCTATTCCATGGAGCGCAAGAGGATGAGGGGTGATCTTATAGGGGTGTATAAAATCATGAGAGGAATAGATCGGGTAGATGCACAGAGTCTCTTGCCCAGAGTAGGGGAATCGAGGACCAGAGGACATAGGTTCAATGTGAAGGGGGAAAGATTGAATAGGAATCTGAGGGGTAACATTTTCACACAGATGGTGGTGGGTGTATGGAACGAGCTGCCAGACGAGGTAGTTGAGGCTGGGACTATCCCAACGTTTAGGAAACAGTTAGACAGGTACATGGATAGGACAGGTTTGGAGGGATATGGACCAAGCGCAGGCAAGTGTGACTAGTGTAGATGGGGCATGTTGGCTGGTGTGGGCAAGTTGGGCCGAAGGGCCTGTTTCCACACTGTATCACTCTATGATTATATGACTCTATGACCTCTATAAGATCACCCCTCATCCTCCTGCGCTCCATGGAATAGAGACCCAGCCTACTCAACCTCTCCCTGTAGCTCACACCCTCTAGTCCCGGCAACATCCTCATAAATCTTCTCTGCACCCTTTCCAGCTTGACAACATCTTTCCTATAACACGGTGCCCAGAACTGAACACAATATTCTAAATGCGGTCTCACCGACGTCTTATACAACTGCAACATGACCTCCCAACTTCTATGCTCAATACTCTGACTGATGAAGGCCAAAGTGCCAAAAGCCTTTTTGATCACCTTATCTACCTGCGACTCGACCTTCAAGGACCATGTACCTGTACTCCTAGATCCCTCTGCTCTACAACACTATCCAGGGGCCGACATTCACTGTGTAGGTCCTGCACCATGTTAGTGGTCAGAAAAATGCAACACCTCACACTTCCCTATATTAAATTGCATAATGTTGAAGGCCCTGCAACTTCTACAGCAGGGGTCGGCAACCTTGTTCTGCATAGGGACCAGGACCCATGTCTGTGAGCAGATGGCGGGCCACATCTATCGCCATAGTATGACAATAGACAATAGGTGGAGTAGGCCGTTCGGCCCTTCGAGCCAGCACAGCCATTCATGGCTGATAATCCCCACCCCCCAATATATTTTTGAGCGGGAACGCAGTCCCTCACCACCACAAATGTTGCAGTTGAGCATCCCGCATTTGGGAACATTGCGGGTGTCAGCACATCCGAAGTGCAATGGGATAGCCTTGTCCTGGGAGAACCATTTTGATCACGGTCTCGCCCCTCCCCCGCCATGACACTTGCTGTGGTTTTTCTCATTAGTTTTCACGTGTTTTTCAATTAGTTTTCTGCAGTTCCCAGATTAGCTCATGTGCCCCCTGGACTGGCTATCGTGCCCAGATCGGCTGCGTGCCCCTGGACTGGCTGTAGCGCCCAGGTTCGCGAAAACAAATCGAGAGAAGAAAACGCCTGCGGTCCGGATGATTTCGTAGGCCGTAAGTTGCCGACCCCTATTCCACAGGATACATTTGAACATTTATTTCCTCATTCAAATCTGAAGGAAGTCTTATTTCACACCTTGTGGTTTTTGACATTTGCAAACATTACTATGATTGCATCAGAAGCAATGCTGTGGAATCTTGTTTGTCCCAATAACAACAGCAGCACTTCCCTTTGGCTTAGTTTAGTATTAATTTTGTTTTGTTTAGACACAGCGTGGACACAGGCCCCTCAGCCCACCGACTCACCATCCCCGCACACAAACCAACCTCCCTTCCATTGATTCCATCTACACCTCATGCTGCCTCGGCAAGGGCAGCAGCATCATCAAAGACCAGTCTCAACTCGGTCACTCCATCTTCTCCCCTCTCCCACCAGGCAAGGGGTACAGAAGTGTGAAAACCAACGCACACCTCCAGATTCAGGGACAGTTTCTTCCCGGCTGTTATCAGGCAACTGAACCGTCCTCTCACCAACTAGAGAGCGGTCCTGACCTCCCATCTACCTCATTGGTGACCCTCGGACTATCCTTGATCGGACTTTGCTGGCATTACCTTGCACTAAACGTTATTCCCTTTATCCTGTATCTGTACACTGTGGACGGATGGATTGTAATCATGTACTAGACTAAGTGCTATGTTCACATGGGAGGGCTGGTCCCTCAATGCAATATTCCACCTCTCCATCAATTCCAATATTGCTGGCCAGTGGGGGGGGGCTTTCTGGAGCGCTAGTATGGGTGTTGTGGGCTGAAGGGACGGGTTTCCAGAGGGCTAGTATGGACATTGTGGGCCAAATGGATTCTTGGGGTGGCAGCTCAGTCACTCAAGCCTGATGTGCTGGCAGCTCGCTCACGACTGGTGGGCTGGCAGTTGACACGGCTATTCCTTGAAATTCCATGTCAAGCAGGGTGCAAGGCCACTAAATTCAAATGCAGTTTCATGCCATTTCATGCAGGGTGCAAGGCCACCACATTCAAATTCAGTTTCATACCATTTCAAGCAGGGTGAAAACACTATAAAACACCACGTAAACACCACACTCACAGTTCAGTAGACACTCAGTGTGTTCAGTTGATTCACAGCTCAGAGTCGTGACCTCTATCTCCCCCATCTTGCAGAGACTGAGCCACGCCCACACTTCTGGGTTTATAATCCCTCCCCCCTCCCACAGGAAAGGGCGTGGCCTTCATGGCGTGATTGACAGGAGAGAGATTCTCAACATTTTTTAAACACTAATAATGCTTTTATTTTTCATTGATGGGAAGAATCCTCTGCACCTGATGAGTGGAGGGGGACTAAGTAAGATGGCCAAAAATCACAGCCGTAAGTGGTAGCTTTTTATAGAAAATCAATATACAGTGCAAACAGGAAGTTGTCAACTTTCCACCACCAACAGCCATTTGCTGTGCTTCAGTTCAAACCAACCACCACCAACAGCCATTTGCAGCGCTTCACTTCAAATCAACCACATTTTCATTTTCAAACCACATTAAGGGCACTCAAGGTCAGTAAAACCACACTCACAGTTTAGTAGACATGTGTTCAGTGTTATTCACAGCTCAGACTGAGAGACGTGACCCTCTCGCTCCCCCATTCTTGCAGAGGCTGTCTGAGGCACTCAACACTTTCGGGTTTTATAGTCCCTCCGGAAGGTGCGTGGCCTTCAGGAGAGAGAATCTCAACATTTTTTAAACACTAATAACTCTTTTATTTTTCATCAATGGGAAAAATCCTCTTGTCCTGCACAGGACTCTGAGTGAGATGGCCAAAAATCACAACCGTAAGTGGCAGCGTTTTTTAAAAAGTCAATATACAGAACACCAGGAAGTGGTCAAGATCAGACTTTTAGTAATATAGATTAGACCAAGTGGGACCTGTTGGGTCCCGTCCCCTCAGCGCGCGATTGCGGGAGAGGGGAGGGGGGGCCTTCGACGTCACACACACACTAACCACCCCCTCTTGATATTACTCCTTTTACCCCATTCCCCACCCTATCCACTCACGCATAACACCCAACTGCGTACGCGCAGCTAAATGGGGGGGGGGTGGAGAGGGAGGGGGAGGGGGGTAGAGAGGGAGAGTGGTAGAGATTGAGGGGTTGGGTGCACAGCGTCACAGGGGAGGGCTGCCCCGCGCCCCCTCGGCGCTAACAACCGCCGCCACCATGTTCTAGTACTTCAAGGAGCCCAGCTGAGCTTGCAGCACAACCTGAGCAGCAGTTTAAAAACGCTAAGTGACAAATTTAAAGAAGTAAAAGTCAAGAAGCCAAGAATTACAGAAGACAGAACAGGGGTGACGTCACTCGCAGCGCGAGCAGAGGCAGGCGGTCAGATCCATTGTGATGTCATCAGCGAGACCATCTCGTTTATTTTCTAAGATATTTAAGATTTGTGAACATTTTCATAAATAACTCGAGATATAATGCATGAAATTTTCAGACAAGGCAATTTTTGATTTCACGGGATAAAACCGGAATATGTCAAGATTTTACCGTTAGCGCGTCGTTTCTTCGAGTAAATGTGATTGCACACAAACAAATAAATACACACACACACATCCAAGATCAGAGTTTTATAGTTATTAGGATAATATAATATACTAGACAAAGTGGGAGCCGTTGGGCCCCGTCCCCAAGGCAATATTCCATCACTGATCCATAGCACCCAACTGCACAGGCGCGGCTGAGGGGTGCCCGGTGTGACGCAAGTCACGGTACCCTTCCCCAACTGCGCCTCGCCATCCCTCTTCCTACCCCTAACCTCCTCCATCCCCCCTTACCCTTCCTCTTCTTTCCCCTCTCCTCCTCCCCTCCCCCACTCACCTCTCCCTCCCTCTCCTTTCCCCAACCCTCAGTCACTCCTTTCTTCCCTCCGTAACCCCTCTCTCCTCCCTAAACATATCCTATCCCTCTATCCCCCTATCCCATCCCCCGCATTCTCCGTCCTCACCTCCCCCACTGCCCTCCTCTCCCTCTATTCCCCACTCCCTATCTCCCCCACTCCCCCCCTCCTCTCCCGTTGGGCAACGCAATAATCCACCAAACTGCACATGAGCGTTGCGGCGTTCAAAGTTGTGCCGTTGTCGGCTGAAATTAAGTTAAAGTTAATAAAGTGAACCCGTGGAGGCGTTTGTAAAGTAGATGGAAACTTAACCGTGGAGCCGATGGGTCCCCATTGTGAGGCCAGGCAAGTACACGTGGAAAAAATAAACATGGCGAAATTCGGGATCCCATTGTGACGTCATGACATCGTACGCTGCTGACGGGCGGGGAAAGTGGAAAAGTGCTTTTTGTAAAGTTTAAAATGTGAATTAGTTGTAAAATATACCATTAATCTGAATAAAACTTGCCACAGCACACCACAGGACAATGGTGAGTAAGGTGGACCAACAATTGTAGCGCTATCATGTACCGTTTTGGCGCAGTTTCAGGATCACCCTCATCACGCACACATGCACGTATACAAACATTCAAGATAAGAGTTTTAGTGATGGATAGATAGATAGATAGCTTCAGAATTAAAGGACATCCATTTAGGAAGGAGATGAGGAGAAATTTATTTAGTCAGAGGGTGGTGAATCTGTGGAATTCTTTGCCACAGATGGCAGTGGAGGCCACAAGTCAGTGGATATTTTTAAAGCAGACATAGATAGATTCTTGATTAGTGCGGGTGTCAGGGGTTATAGGGAGAAGGCAGGAGAATGGGGTTAGGAGGGAGAGATAGATCAGCCACGATTGAATGGCGGAGTAGATTTGATGGGCCGAGTGGCCTAACTCTGCTCCTCTCACTTATATAGCACAGTGGGGTACAGGTACAATGATCATCTAACTTGCAGCAGCATCACCGGCACAAAGGCTCAGACAATGCCCAGAAACAGAAATGACTTCATGGAAGGAAGCAGAGGGTGATGGTGTAAGATTGTTTATCAGACCTGTGACTGGTATTTTTGTATTGTATTTTAATGACCACACAGCCAGGCTGGTGGAATTTGTTATCAGTACAGCTCGGTACAGGTTCCAACATTTCATCAAACATTAAACATATAACATAGATATACATACAGACAGACACATGACATAATACATAAGGGCCATGCTTATTCTTATTCCTCACCGTACAGAGTTTAAAATGTTAATTGCAGTGGGAATGAAACTGTTTTTGAAGCGGTTTGTTTTGGAGGCAATTGTCCTGTAACGCCTCCCAGAGGGCAGTAGCTGAAAGGCATAGTGTGCAGGGTGAGTGGGATCAGAGATGATCTTGCGGGCTCTGTGTAGTGTCCGTTTGTGGTAAAGTGATTCAAGGGATGGTAGGGGTAAGCCAATAATTTTGGATGCTCTGTTGATGATGCGCTGTAATTTCTTCCAGAAGAGTGAGTCGAGACTGCCGAACCAGACTGTGATGGATGAAGTGAGGATGCTTTCGATGATGGCTGTATAGAAGCGGAGCATGAGATGAGACCTTACTCTGAACTTCCTGAGCTGTCGGAGATGGAAAAGTCTTTGCTGGGCTTTTCCATAGATGTGGTCTGCGTTTGTCCTCCATTTGAGGTTGTTGCTGATGTGGGTTCCAAGGAGTTTGAATGTGTCAGTGATGGAGATGGATTCACCTTTAATGAGCACAGGAGTTTTGGAGGGTGGCTGGCGTCTTGGCTCGATGATGAGTTCTTTTGTTTTTGATGAATTGAGTAAGAGATCATGGTCTGTGCACCAGGTCACTGCTTGGTTGACCTGTGCACGGTATTCAGTGCAATGGTGCTGTTTGCATTAACAATTTGGAAAAGAATGGGCTGTTTCCGCGCTGTATCTCTCAACTAAACTAAAATACACCTGAGACTGGTGGTGTGCGTCGAGGATTGGTGTTGAGCCCATTGTTCTTTGTGGTTTTAATCAACAATTTGGAGAAGGATGTGCACGGCACGCATACTAAAGGGCCGGTCCCACCAGCATGCGCCTGCATGCGGCAAGCGTGACCTAACGTGTTCGCTTGAGCCGTACGGCCTCACGGGGCCGGTCCCACTTCGATCGCCGGAGCTCTATGGAGTTGTGCGGAGCTGGGACCAACATTGCGCGGGGCTCCGAAAAATTGACCGTGTTCAAATATTCTGCGCGGCAACGGCCTGCCACCCTGCAGCCGCCTTGACGCCGTACGCACCGCCTCGACGGGCATACGCAGCTTCTCGATGCCGTACGCACGTCTTGACGCCGTACGTCACGCGCAAACTTACCGTGGACTTCGCTCGAACTTCACGTCACTCACTCGACCTCCACGCGGCCCCCGCTTCCGGTTTGGTAGCGCTTGCCACATGCAGGTCGTGAGTTTGCAGATGACATTAAAGTAGATGGTATTGTGGATAGTGAAGATGCTTCTCCATTGATCGTCACCTTGTCGTGGTGGAGAAGCTTGTGTGGGCCTGAGATCCTGAGAGCGATGGCGTCTGGAGCTATGCTCCTGGTAGGGCCACCCATGGCGGTAAGGTCGAGGGGGACAAAGAGCAATCCAACCAAGACCTCAACGGAGGAACAGGCGGAGGACGATGGCTGACCTTAGTGGAGCTAACGTCACAACGGCTGGGAAGGCGGATGAAGGCTGCAGCAGAAAAGGGTCTCCGGTCGTCTTGGACTCCATGCCACTGGATCCTGACCCAGATCTGTCAAGGACCGTGGGGTGGCTGTCTGTGCACCAGTCTCCCCACGTTAAACAAAGTCACACACAGGCGTCCTCCAACCCTGGAGACACCGATGGTCAGCCATGACCGCAGGGGGGGCTAAGAAGAAAGCTGGTTAACAGAAATGACAGCAGGATCTTGTGTCTATCACAGATAGATAGTACAGGCCCGTACAAAGCTTTTCAAAAAGGGGGGTGGCATGACAGGATTACAACATTATGTGAAATAATGTGTGCAAAGCGCCTTGCGGCTGGGGTCCAGGGCCGGCTTAAGGCCCTGGTAGCTCTGGGGTTTTTAGATGCTCTGGTGCATTCTAAGCCTTATTTTGGAGCATTTTTGCAACAAATTTATGACCAATATTTGAGTAATAATTTTGGTTGAGTCAAGAGTAATGAGTGAGTGGAATGGGATGATTGGGGTCATTGTTGTACACATTTTTTTCTTCATGAAGTTGTCCTTGTTTTAATACTTGTTGTACTGTTATAAAATGTTATGTAAAATGTTATAAATGATAGTGCAAAAACTGCAAATCAAATACTGTAAGTTTTTGCAGTAAAGAAAACCGTTTTTTTAGAATTAGAACCTTTTTTTAGAGTTCCCATTTATTCTAAATCTAGGTTATTTTGAATTTAGATATACTTATGTTTATATTTTTGCAGCAATTCGTTTGCAATTTTGCAAGAACCTGTTTTGAATGTTTTTTATGCATTGTGCACTGCTGTTGCAATAAATGCGACACAAGAAGAAGAAGTGACAATATTACATGTTTTCAGTTTCCCATTAAAATCCACGTCAGACATCTTGAGCGTAAACATGTTTAAGAAAGAACTGCAGATGCTGGCAAATCGAAGGTAGACAAAAAATGCTGGAGAAACTCGGTGGGTGAGGCAGCATCTGTGGAGAAAAGGAGTTGGCGACATTTTGGGTCGAGGTCTGAAGAAGGGTCTCGACCCGAAACGTCGCCTATGGATTTCCTTCGCTCCATAGATGCTGCCTCACCCGCTGAGTTTCTCCAGCATTTTTTGTCTACCTTTGAAGGTAAACATGGCCTTTTTAATTTGGCAAATCAGGGGTAAAAGACTAGATGTGGGCATGTGCAGACAATGTATCAATGGACGAGGAAAAGGTCAATATTCATGGTTCTACCTTACCTCAGCCTCAATATACTGGAGAACCCTTGGCCGTAGACTTTCCCCTGTCTAAGTAAAGTAAAGTAAAGTAAAGTAGCCTTTATTGTCATTCAGACCTTGCGGTCTGAACGAAATTTTGTTGCCTTGCAGTCCTACATATAGTAAAAAATGGCAAAAAACACACACAAAAAACACAAATTAACATCCACCACAGTGAGTTGAATACTCCTCACTGTGATGGAAGGCAAAAGTCTTAAGTTTTTGTCTCTTTCCTTCTTATTCTCCCTCTGCGCCGAGGCGATCCAGGCTTCCGATGTTGTGACCCCGCCGGGCGATGGTAAGTAATGTCAGTCCCGCGGCTGAATCCAAGCTCCGCGAACGGGCCGGTTCAGCTCCGCGGCCCGGGGTGGTCGAAGCCGCCGAAGCTGCGGCCCTCCAGTCCAGATGACACAGCTGTTGTCGCGGGAGCTCCACAGAACAGGTCACCAACCTGCGAGCTCCCGACGATGTCGTCCACCGGGCCCGCGGCCGGTCCACCGAGGTCGGATCGCTGCTGCCGCTGCCCGCTCCGAGGTCTGGTGGCTGCTGCCGCAGTCGCTGCCCGCGCCGGGGTCGGGTCGCCACTGCCGCTGCCCGCGCCGGGGTCGGGTCGCTGCTGCCGCTGCCCGCTCCGAGGTCTGGTGGCTGCTGCCGCAGTCGCTGCCCGCTCCGGGGTTGGGTCGCCACTGCCGCAGCTCCGAGGCCGCCAGCTCCACTATTAGGCCTCGGCGCAGGCGGAGACGGAGACGGGGGATACGACAAGAGAAGTCGCATCCCCCCGAAATAAGAGACCAAAACCATGTTTACTCCCCCCCCCCCCCCACCTGGCCTCGTTCCCGTTTCCCGCCCAGCGACGGGAGAACCGTCTCCCCGGAGACCGGGGAAAGATTATAGAGTATCTTCGCCCCGGACGGGACCCGCTCCCTGGACACCAGACACCAGGCTGACCGGCGGTGCGGATGGAGGTGATGGACCGGGCGGGCGGGCACCGCAGCCCCGGGCCCGGAGAAACGGGCACTGCTATATTTATTCACTGCAAATCATCCCGTGGGCCCGATTGGACCCTTCGCGGATAGTTTGACACCCCCGACACCCCAGACTAGGCCCCACTCACCCAGACTAGGCCCCACTCACCCAGACTAGGCCCCAGTCACCCAGACTAGGCCCCACTCGCCCAGACTAGGCCCCACTAGCTCAGACAAGGCCCCACTCACCCAGACTAGGCCCCAGACTTACTAGGCCCCACTCACCCAGACTAGGCCCCACTCACCCAGACTTACTAGGCCCCACTCACCCAGACTTACTAGGCCCCACTCACCCAGACTTACTAGGCCCCACTCGCCCAGACTAGGCCCCACTTGCCCAGACTAGGCCCCACTCGCCCAGACTAGGCCCCACTCACCCAGACTAGGCCCCACTCACCCAGACTAGGCCCCACTTACCCAGACTTACTAGGCCCCACTCACCCAGACTAGGCCCCACTCACCCAGACTAGGCCCCACTCATCCAGACTAGGCCCCACTCACCCAGACTAGGCCCCACTCACCCAGACTAGGCCCCACTCACCCAGACTAGGCCCCACTCACCCAGACTAGGCCCCACTCACCCAGACTAGGCCCCACTCACCCAGACTAGGCCCCACTCACCAAGATTAAGCGCAGGCTCTGCGATCGTTTCGCTGAACACCTTCGCTCAGTCCGTCTAAACCCACCTGATCTCCCAGTTGCCAAACACTTCAACTCCCCCTCCCATTCCCACACTGACCTTTCTGTCCCGGGCCTCCTCCACTGTCAGAGTGAGGCCCAGCGCAAATTGGAGGAACAGCACCTCATATTCCGCTTGGGCAACTTACACCCCAGCTGCATTAACATTGACTTCTATAACTTGAAGCAACCCTTGCTTTCCCTCTCACTCCATCCCTCCGCCCCCCTCTCCCCCTTGTTCTCTGACTGTCCTCCTGATTAAATGTTATCTCTGTTTGCTTCGTTGTCACCTTCCCCTAGCTAACAATGACCTATTCTACATTTTCCTTGATCTCCGTCCCCTTTGATGTCTCGTTTTCACATCTTAACCTTCCTTATCTCTGTACCTCCCTCTCCCCTAACTCTCAGTCTGAAGATGAGTCTTGACCCGAAACGTCACCCATTCCTTCTCTCCAGAAATGCTGCCTGTCTAGCTGAGTTACTCCAGCATACGGAGTTTAGACGTTTAGGGACTGTTGCTGTTCTTCTTGCTGTTGTACAAGAGGTTGGTGAGGCCGTATTTGGAGTATTGTGCTCAGTTCTGGTCACACTACTGTAGGAAAGATGTCTTTAAACTGGAAGGAATACAGTGTGAAGTTTGCCCGGTGACCACGTGGGGTTTCTCCGGGTGCTCCGGTTGCATAGAAACATAGAAAATAGGTGCAGGAGGAGGTCATTCGGCCCTTCGAGCCAGCACCACCATTCATTGTAATCATGGCTGATCAATAACCCGTGCCTGCCTTCTCCCCATATCCCTTGACTCCACTAGCCCCTAGAGCTCTATCTAACCCTCTCCTAAATCCATCCAGTGACTTGGCCTCCACTGCCCTCTGTGGCAGGGAATTCCATAAATTCACAACTCTCTGGGTGAAAATGTTTTTTCTCACCTCAGTCTTAAATGACCTCCCCTTTATTCTAATACTGTGGCCCCTGGTTCTGGACTCACCCAACATGGGGAACATTTTTCCTGCATCTAGCTTGTCCAGTCCTTTTATAATTTTATATGTTTCTACAAGATCCCCCCACATCCTTCTAAATTCCACTGATTACAAGCCTAGTCTTTTCAATCTTTCCTCATATGACAGTCCCGCCATCCCAGGGATCAATCTTGTGAACCTACGCTGCACTGCTTCAATCACAAGGATGTCCTTCCTCAAATTAGGAGACCAAAACTGTACACAATAATCCAGATGTGGTCTCACCAGAGCCCTATACAACTGCAGAATAACCTCTTTATTCCTATACTGAAATCCTCTTGTTATGAAGGCCAACATTCCATTAGCTTTCTTCACTGCCTGCTGTACCTGCACGCCAACTTTCAATGACCGGTGTACAAGGACACCCAGGTCTCGCTGCACCTCCCCCTTACCTAACCTAACCCCGTTGAGATAATAATCTGCCCCCTTGTTTTTGCCTCGTTCCCGTTTCCCACCCAGCGACGGGAGAACGGTCTCCCCGGAGACCGGGGAAAGATTATAGAGTATCTTCGCCCCGGACGGGACCCGCTCCCTGGACACCAGACACCAGGCTGACCGGCGGTGCGGATGGAGGTGATGGACCGGGCGGACGGGCGGACACCGCAGCCCCGGGCCCGGAGAAACGGGCACTACTATATTTATTCACTGCAAATCATCCCGTGGGCCCGATTGGACCCTTCGCGGATAGTTTGACACCCCCAACACCCCAGACTAGGCCCCACTCACCCAGACTAGGCCCCACTCACCCAGACTAGGCCCCAGTCACCCAGACTAGGCCCCACTTGCCCAGACTAGGTCCCACTAGCCCAGACAAGGCCCCACTCACCCAGACTAGGCCCCAGACTTACTAGGCCCCACTCACCCAGACTAGGCCCCACTCACCCAGACTTACTAGGCCCCACTCACCCAGACTTACTAGGCCCCACTAGCCCAGACTAGGCCCCACTCGCCCAGACTAGGCCCCACTTACCCAGACTTACTAGGCCCCACTCACCCAGACTAGGCCCCACTCACCCAGACTAGGCCCCACTCACCCAGACTAGGCCCCAGACTTACTAGGCCCCACTCGCCCAGACTAGGCCCCACTCACCCATACTTACTAGGCCCCACTCACCCAGACTAGGCCCCAGACTTACTAGGCCCCACTCACCCAGACTAGGTCCCACTCACCCAGACTTACTAGGCCCCACTCACCCAGACTTACTAGGCCCCACTAGCCCAGACTAGGCCCCACTCGCCCAGACTAGGCCCCACTTACCCAGATTAGGCCCCACTCACCCAGACTAGGCCCCACTCACCCAGACTAGGCCCCACTTACCCAGACGTACTAGGCCCCACTCACCCAGACTAGGCCCCACTCACCCAGACTAGGCCCCACTCACCCAGACTAGGCCCCACTCACCCAGACTAGGCCCACCCAGACTAGGCCCCACTCACCCAGACTAGGCCCCAGACTTACAAGGCCCCACTCACCCAGACTAGGCCCCAGATTTACTAGGCCCCACTCACCTAGACTAGGCCCCACTCACCCAGACTAGGCCCCACTCACCCACACTAGGCCCCAGACTTACTAGGCCCCATTCACCCAGACTAGGCCCCACTCACCCAGACTTACTAGGCCCCACTCACCCAGACTTACCATACCCCACTCACACAGACTAGGCCCCACTCACCCAGACTAGGCCCCACTCACCCAGACTAGGCCCACTCACCCAGATTAAGCGCAGGCTCTGCGATCGTTTCGCTGAACACCTTCGCTCAGTCCGTCTAAACCCACCTGATCTCCGAGTTGCCAAACACTTCAACTCCCCCTCCCATTCCCACACTGACCTTTCTGTCCCGGGCCTCCTCCACTGTCAGAGTGAGGCCCAGCGCAAATTGGAGGAACAGCACCTCATATTCCGCTTGGGCAACTTACACCCCAGCTGCATTAACATTGACTTCTATAACTTGAAGCAATCCTTGCTTTCCCTCTCACTCCATCCCTCCGCCCCCCCCCCTCTCCCCCTTGTTCTCTGACTGTCCTCCTGATTAAATGTTATCTCTGTTTGCTTCGTTGTCACCTTCCCCTAGCTAACAATGACCTATTCTACATTTTCCTTGATCTCCGTCCCCTTTGATGTCTCGGTTTCACATTTTAACCTTCCTTATCTCTGTACCTCCCTCTCCCTTAACTCTCTGTCTGAAGATGAGTCTTGACCCGAAACGTCACCCATTCCTTCTCTCCAGAAATGCTGCCTGTCTAGCTGAGTTACTCCAGCATACGGAGTTTAGACGTTTATGGACTGTTGCTGTTCTTCTTGCTGTTGTACAAGAGGTTGGTGAGGCCGTATTTTTGTGCTCAGTTCTGGTCACACTACTGTAGGAAAGATGTCTTTAAACTGGAAGGAATACAATGTGAAGTTTGCCCGGTGACCACGTGGGGTTTCTTCGGGTGCTCCGGTTTCATAGAAACATAGAAAATAGGTGCAGGAGGAGGTCATTCGGCCCTTCGAGCCAGCACCACCATTCATTGTAATCATGGCTGATCCATAACCCGTGCCTGCCTTCTCCCGATATCCCTTGACTCCACTACCCCTAGAGCTCTATCTAACCCTCTCTTAAATCCATCCAGTGACTTGGCCTCCACTGCCCTCTGTGGCAGGGAATTCCATAAATTCACAACTCTCTGGGTGAAATTTTTTTTTCTCACCTCAGTCTTAAATGACCTCCCCTTTATTCTAAGACTGTGGCCCTGGTTCTGGACTCACCCAACATTGGGAATATTTTTCCTGCATCTAGCTTGGCCAGTCCTTTTATAATTTTATATGTTTCTACAAGATCCCCCCACATCCTTCTAAACTCCACTGAATACAAGCCTAGTCTTTTCAATCTTTCCACATATGACAGTCCCGCCATCCCAGGGATCAATCTTGTGAACCTACGCTGCACTGCTTCAATCACAAGGATGTCCTTCCTCAAATTAGGAGACCAAAACTGTACACAATACTCCAGATGTGGTCTCACCAGAGCCCTATACAACTGCAGTAGAACCTCTTTATTCCTATACTGAAATCCTCTTGTTATGAAGGCCAACATTCCATTAGCTTTCTTCACTGCCTGCTGTACCTGCACGCCAACTTTCAGTGACCGGTGTACAAGGACACCCAGGTCTCGCTGTACCTCCCCCTTACATAACCTAACCCCATTGAGATAATAATCTGCCCCCTTGTTTTTGCCTCGTTCCCGTTTCCCGCCCAGCGACGGGAGAACGGTCTCCCCGGAGACCGGGGAAAGATTATAGAGTATCTTCGCCCCGGACGGGACCCGCTCCCTGGACACCAGACACCAGGCTGACCGGCGGTGCGGATGGAGGTGATGGACCGGGCGGGCGGGCACCGCAGCCCCGGGCCCGGAGAAACGGGCACTGCTATATTTATTCACTGCAAATCATCCCGTGGGCCCGATTGGACCCTTCGCGGATAGTTTGACACCCCCAACACCCCAGACTAGGCCCCACTCACCCAGACTAGGCCCCACTCACCCAGACTAGGACCCAGTCACCCAGACTAGGCCCCACTTGCCCAGACTAGGACCCAATAGCCCAGACAAGGCCCCACTCACCCAGACTAGGCCCCAGACTTACTAGGCCCCACTCACCCAGACTAGGCCCCACTCACCCAGACTTACTAGGCCCCACTCACCCAGACTTACTAGGCCCCACTAGCCCAGACTAGGCCCCACTCGCCCAGACTAGGCCACACTTACCCAGATTAGGCCCCACTCACCCAGACTAGGCCCCACTCACCTAGACTAGGCCCCACTCACCCAGACTAGGCCCCACTCACCCAGACTAGGCCCCAGTCACCCAGACTAGGCCCCACTTGCCCAGACTAGGCCCCACTTACCCAGATTAGGCCCCACTCACCCAGACTAGGCCCCACTCACCCAGACTAGGCCCCACTTACCCAGACGTACTAGGCCCCACTCACCCAGACTAGGCCCCACTCACCCAGACTAGGCCCCACTCACCCAGACTAGGCCCCACTCACCCAGACTAGGCCCCAGACTTACAAGGCCCCACTCACCCAGACTAGGCCCCAGATTTACTAGGCCCCACTCACCCAGACTAGGCCCCACTCACCCAGACTAGGCCCCACTCACCCAGACTAGGCCCCACTCACCCACACTAGGCCCCAGACTTACTAGGCCCCATTCACCCAGACTAGGCCCCACTCACCCCACCCAGACTAGGCCCCACTTACCCAGACTTACTAGGCCCCACTCACCCAGACTAGGCCCCACTCACCCAGACTTACTAGGCCCCACTCACCCAGACTTACTAGGTCCCACTCACCTAGACTTACTAGGCCCCACTCACCCAGATTTACCATACCCCACTCACCCAGACTTACTAGGCCCCACTCGCCCAGACTAGGCCCCACTCGCCCAGACTAGGCCCCACTCGCCCAGACTAGGCCCCACTCACCCAGACTAGGCCCCACTCTCCCAGACTAGGCCCCACTCACCCAGACTAGGCCCCACTCACCCAGACAAAGCCCCACTCACCAAGATTAAGCGCAGGCTCTGCGATCGTTTCGCTGAACACCTTCGCTCAGTCCGTCTAAACCCACCTGATCTCCCAGTTGCCAAACACTTCAACTCCCCCTCCCATTCCCACACTGACCTTTCTGTCCTGGGCCTCCTCCACTGTCAGAGTGAGGCCCAGCGCAAATTGGAGGAACAGCACCTCATATTCCGCTTGGGCAACTTACACCCCAGCTGCATTAACATTGACTTCTATAACTTGAAGCTACCCTTGCTTTCCCTCTCACTCCATCCCTCCGCCCCCCCCCCCTCCCCCTTGTTCTCTGACTGTCCTCCTGATTAAATGTTATCTCTGTTTGCTTCGTTGTCACCTTCCCCTAGCTAACAATGACCTATTCTACATTTTCCTTGATCTCCGTCCCCTTTGATGTCTCGTTTTCACATCTTAACCTTCCTTATCTCTGTACCTCCCTCTCCCCTAACTCTCAGTCTGAAGATGAGTCTTGACCCGAAACGTCACCCATTCCTTCTCTCCAGAAATGCTGCCTGTCTAGCTGAGTTACTCCAGCATACGGAGTTTAGATGTTTAGGGACTGTTGCTGTTCTTCTTGCTGTTGTACAAGAGGTTGGTGAGGCCGTATTTGGAGTATTGTGCTCAGTTCTGGTCACACTACTGTAGGAAAGATGTCTTTAAACTGGAAGGAATACAGTGTGAAGTTTGCCCGGTGACCACGTGGGGTTTCTCCGGGTGCTCCGGTTTCATAGAAACATAGAAAATAGGTGCAGGAGGAGGTCATTCGGCCCTTCGAGCCAGCACCACCATTCATTGTAATCATGGCTGATCAATAACCCGTGCCTGCCTTCTCCCCATATCCCTTGACTCCACTAGCCCCTAGAGCTCTATCTAACCCTCTCTTAAATCCATCCAGTGACTTGGCCTCCACTGCCCTCTGTGGCAGGGAATTCCATAAATTCACAACTCTCTGGGTGAAATTTTTTTTTCTCACCTCAGTCTTAAATGACCTCCCCTTTATTCTAAGACTGTGGCCCTGGTTCTGGACTCACCCAACATGGGGAACATTTTTCCTGCATCTAGCTTGTCCAGTCCTTTTATAATTTTATATGTTTCTACAAGATCCCCCCACATCCTTCTAAACTCCACTGAATACAAGCCTAGTCTTTTCAATCTTTCCTCATATGACAGTCCCGCCATCCCAGGGATCAATCTCGTGAACCTACGCTGCACTGCTTCAATCACAAGGATGTCCTTCCTCAAATTAGGAGACCAAAACTGTACACAATATTCCAGATGGGGTCTCACCAGAGCCCTATACAACTGCAGAATAACCTCTTTATTCCTATACTGAAATCCTCTTGTTATGAAGGCCAACATTCCATTAGCTTTCTTCACTGCCTGCTGTACCTGCACGCCAACTTTCAGTGACCGGTGTACAAGGACACCCAGGTCTCGCTGCACCTCCCCCTTACCTAACCTAACCCCATTGAGATAATAATCTGCCCCCTTGTTTTTGCCGTCAAAGTGGATAACCTCACATTTATATTTATTATACTGCATCTGCCACGCATCTGCCCACTTACTCAACCTGTCCATGTCACCCTGCAACCTCCTAACATCCTCTTCACAGTTCACACTGCCACCCAGCTTTGTGTCATCCGCAAACTTGCTCCTAATTCCCTCTTCCAAATCATTAATATATATGGTAAATAGTTGCGGCCCCAACTCCGAGCCTTGCGGCACTCCACTCGCAACTGCCTGCCATTCTGAAAAGTACCCGTTCACTCCTACTCGTTGCTTCCGGTCTGCCAACCAATTTTCTATCCATATCAACACCCTACCCCCAACACCATGTGTTATAATTTTAGTCACCAGTCTCCCGTGCGGGACCTTATCAAAGGCTTTCTGAAAGTCTAGATACACTACATCCACTGGCAACCCTTCATCCATTTTACTTGTCACATCCTCAAAAAATTCCAGAAGATTAGTCAAGCATGATTTCCCTTTCATAAATCCATGTTGACTTGGACTAATCCTTTTACTGCTATCCACAAGGCCCATTATTACCTCTTTAATAATTGACTCCATCATCTTTCCCACCACCGAAGTCAGGCTAACTGGTCTGTAATTCCCCATTTTCTCTCTCGCTCCTTCCTTGAAAAGTGGGATAACATTAGCTATCCTCCAATCCACAGGAACTGATCCTGAATCTATTGAACATTGGAAAATGATCACCAATGTGTCCACTATTTCTAGAGCCACCTCCCTGAGGACCCTGGGATGCAGACCATCAGGCCCAGGGGATTTATCATCCTTCAGTCCCATTAGTCTACCCAATAGTATTTCTCGCCTAATGAAAATGTCTTTCAGTTCCTCTACCCCCTTAGATCCTCTGTCCTCCAGTACATCTGGGAGATTGTTTGTGTCTTCCTTAGTGAAGACAGATCCGAAGTACCTATTCAACTCTTCTGCCATTTCCTTGTAGCCCATAATAATTTCACCCGTGTCTGCCTTCAAGGGACCCACATTTGACTTTGCTACTCTTTTTCCCTTAACATATCTAAAGAAGCTTTTACTGTCCTTCTTTATATTCCTGGCCAGCTTCCCTTCGCACTTCATCTTTTCAGCCCGTATTGCCCGTTTTGTTTCCTTCTGTTGTCCTATGAAAGTTTCCCAATCCTCTGGCTTCCGGCTACTCTTTGCTGTGTTATACATCTTTTCTTTTAGTTTTATTCTATGCCTAACATCTCTTGTCAGCCACGGTTGCCTCCTACTCCCCTTAGAATCTTTCTTCCTTTTTGGAATGAAATTATCCCGCGTCTTCCGGATTATGCCCAGAAATTCCTGCCATTGCTGTTCCACCGTCATTCCTGCTAGGATCCCTTTCCAGTCTACTTTGGCCAACTCCCCTCTCATGCCTTCATAGTCCCCTTTGTTCAACTGCATCACTGCCACTTCCGATTTAACCTTCTCCTTCTCAAATTGCAGATTAAAACTCCTCCCACATCCCAAAGACGTGCGGGTTTGTAGGTTAATTGGCCCTCTGTAAATTGTCCCTAGTGTGTGGGGAGTGGATGAGATAGTGGGATAACATGTATCGAGTGTGAAAAAGCATGGAATTGGTGGCCTGAAGGGTCTGTTTCCATGTTGCATCAATCAATCAGTTATTCAGTGGCAGCAGGCCCTTCAGCCCAACTTGCCCATGGTGACCATCACGCCCCATTTACAAGAATCCCACCGGCCTGCATCCTTCTAAACCTGTCCTATCTGTGCCTATCAGCCATGATCATATTGAATGGCGGTGCAGGCTCGAAGGGCCGAATGGCCTACTCCTGCACCTATTTTCTATGTTTCTATGAACCTGTACAACAGCCTTTTAACCGTAGCAATGGCAGTGTCTCAACTACCTCCTCTGGCAGCTAGTGCGTACACCCCCCACCCACTGAGTCAATAAAAAGTTGCCCTTCAGGTTCCTGTTAAATCATTTCCCTCTCATCTTCAATAAACCAATCACTCGACCAATCAATCGACCAATTAATCAATCAATCAACCAATCAATCAACCAATCTATCGATCAATCAATCTCACTAAATCAATAGCAGCTGGATTATTAGTAATGGTGACCTCAAAACTAATGTCAAGTGGAGTTTATTGTAAGATGCACTAGTGTGGTGAGATACAGGTACAATGAATATCTTGTTTGCAGCGGTAGCAGTGGTACAGACAACATCAACTATGCATGAATTTCACAGACTTGATTCAAGGAATGAAAATCTATGAAGCATGGAGCAGGTGAGGTCTACCCTCGGTGGAGTGGGGAAGATTGTACATGTCTGTGTGGAAGATGCAGTCGAGGGTCCCGACCAGAAACGTCACCTATCCATGTTCTCCACAGATGCTGCCTGACCCGCTGAGTTACTCTAAGTCTGCAATGGGGTAGAGGTGAATCGGACAGTACCCTAGCTTATGGAAGGACCGTTAAGAAGCCTGATAACAGAGGGGAAGAAGCTGTTCCTGAGTCTGGTGGTGCGCGCTTTCAAGCTTCTGTACCTTCTGCCGGACGGGAGCGGGGAGAAGAAGGAATAACCGGGGTGGGACAGGGACACGTCTTTGATGATGTCGGCTGCTTTCCCGAGGCAGCGTGAAGTGTTGAGTCAACATCTCTTTACGTTTCGGGTTATTATGAGTCTAGTGTCTGCAATGGGGTGGAGGTGAACCGGACCGTACCCTCGTTCACCCATAGTGGACATTGGACTTTGTCTTCGTCTATGGATGGACACCATGTGTGTCTTCATCATCTCCAGCGCTCCATTGATACAGTGGCTCTTGGACACTTTCATTTACAGGCATATTCCCAGGACTCAAGAACCTGAACTGTTTTCGAGAGAGGTTCAGCAGACTAGGACTTTATTCCTTGGAGCACAGGAGGATGAGGGGTGATCTTATAGAATTGAGTATGATGAGGGGGATAGAGAGAGGTGAATGACAGAATATTTTGCCCAGAGTAGGGGAATCAAAAACCAGAGGACATAAGGTTAAGGTGTGGGAAAGATTTAATAGGAACCTGAGGGGCAACCTTTTTACACAAAGGGTGGTGGGTGTCTGGAACGAGCTGCTGGCAAAGGTAGATGGGGCGGAGGGTGGGGTGGGGGGGGGGGGGGTACTATCACAACTTTTAAGAGAGATTTAGACAGGTCCATGGATAGGACCGGTTTGGAGGGATCTGGGCCAAACACGGGCCTTGTATAGATTGGGCATGTAGGTCGGTGTGGGCAAGTTGGGCCGAAGGGCCTGTTTCCATGCTGTATCGCTCTGGGTGCGACATTCAGATTGGACACATCCCAATATGGTGATTCTGCAGAGCTCAATAGAAGTCACTGGAGACTTGCCAGAAATTCTAGTGTAGGAAGGAACTGCAGATAGTAATTTTTAAGAAGGAACTGCAGATGCTGGAAAAATCGAATGTAGACAAAAATGCTGGAGAAACTCAGCGGGGGGTGGGGGAGGGGCTGGGTTAGGGGGAGGGGGTGGGTTGAGGAGGTGTCTAAATGGTGGTAGATGTCTGCCCAGGTTCCTCCTGAACTTGAATTGAATTGAATTGAATTGAATACCTTTATTGTCATTCAGACCTTACGGTCTGAACGAAATTTCGTGCGTGCAGTCATACATACAACCATGCAATAATAAACAACAATAAACACAAATTAACACCACCACAGTGTATCCTCCAAGCACCTCCTCACTGTGGTGGAGGCAAAAATCTTAGGGTTACTGTCTTCACCCAGATGAAGGCGTAGAGGATTGGGTTGATGCAGCTGTGAAGAAAGGCCAAGCACTGGGTGGCCAGCACGGCCCTGTCCAAGTGGTCACGTTGGATGCAGGAGAGTTCGATGTGTTTGACTCTCACCAGCATGTCCACAACCATGGTTAGATGGTAGGGCAGCCAGCATGCCAGGAAGGCCAGCACCACCGCGATGATGACCTTCATGGCTTTCTGCTTCTGGAAGCCCTTGGTCTGGCACAGTTTCCACACGGTGACGGTGTAGCAGAAGACCATGGTGGCCAGCGGCATGAGGAAGCCGATAATAATATAATATATCTTTTATTGTCATTGCACGTCAGTGCAACGAGATTTAGTATGCAGCTCCACTGATGTACAAGAAAGGTAAATAAATACAATACATAAATAAACAAGCTGAATTGATTGACGTGACCATCTGAGGGAGACTGTCCAAAGGGGGTGGGTGGGGGGGGCACTCATTAGGGCCGGTTCAGAGCCGCTATAGCTCTTGGGATAAAACTGTTCCTGAGTCTGGAGGTTCGGGCGTAGAAGGCCTTGTAACGTCTGCCGGAGGGAAGTAGTTGAAACAGACCATGGCAGGGGTGTGATGAGCCCTTATGGATGCTGAGGGCCTTCCTGAGGCACCGCGTGTGGTAGATGCCCTCCAAGGCTGGTACCTCTGTCCCGATGATCCGCTGCGCTCTGTTGACGACGCGCTGAAGAGCTCTCCTCTCCGCCTCCGTGCAGCTGAGATACCACACAGAGATGCCATACGTTAGTATGCTCTCTGTGGTGCAGCGGTAGAACGTTGTCAGCAGCTGTTGGGGCAGACCAGTCTTTTTTAATGTCCTCAGGAAGAACAGTCGTTGCTGTGCCTTCTTGACCAGCGCGGCGGTGTTTGTGGACCATGTGAGGTCTTCTGAAATGTGAGTGCCCAGAAACTTAAAGCTGGACACTCTCTCCACACTTTCCCCATAAATGGAGATTGGGGCATATTCTCCAGAATGGGACCTCCTGAAGTCAATAATCAGCTCCTTGGTCTTGGAGGTGTTTAGTGCCAAGTTGTTATTGGCGCACCAGTCCGCCAGGTTCTGCACCTCCGCTCTATAGTTTGTTTCATCACTGTTGGTGATCAGCCCAATCACTGTTGTGTCGTCTGCAAACTTCACGATGGTGTTGGTGTCGAATGCAGGGACACAGTCGTGAGTGAAGAGGGAGTAGAGCATGGGGCTTAGTACACAACCCTGTGGTGTGCCGGTGCTCAGGGTGATGGTGGAGGACAGGTGCGGGCCCAGTCTCACTGCCTGCGGTCGCTCCGTGAGAAAGTTCAGGATCCAAACGCATATCGGCGAGCTGAGGCCTAGCTGGTGGAGTTTGGTGGTGAGCTTGGTGGGGATGACCGTATTGAATGCAGAGCTATAGGCGACCAGAGATGACCAGGCGACAAACTTTGATGCCCAGTTTCCACGGTTTGTCAAAATCACCATCGTGTTCCTCGTTACAGACGGACCAGTTATAGTCGTAGAACACTTCATTGTAGAGGACGGGCGAGGACAGGAGCAGGGCCACGAGCCAGACGATGGCACACACCAGTTTGACCATCCACGGTCTCTTGTGGCCGTGCGACTGGGCAGAGCGGACAATGGCCAGGTAGCGGTCCACGCTGATGCAGGCCAGCAGCAGGATGCCACTGTAAAAGTTCACCTCCTGCAACATATTGATCACCTTACACATGGCGTCACCAAACACCTAGCCAGACACGGCGTCCACTGCCCAGAAGGGCAGGGTGAGGGCAAAGAGCAGGTCGGCCGTGGCCAGATGGAGCAGGTAGACGTCCGTGGATGAGATGGAGCGGCGGTTGTGAAGGATGACCACCAGCGGGTGCAACAGCATCTATGGAGCGAAGGAAATAGGCGACGTTTCAGGCCTTCTTCAGACTGATGTGGTGGGATAGTTTATCCTATTTTTCTAATTTCTTTCTTTCTTTTATCCTATCTATAAATATAAATAAATAATTAGAGGCAATTTTAATATGTATCCGATAAAGGAGGATCCCAGCTACTTTGGTATCTGGCTCCCTGGAATCCTGAATACTTAATATGTAACCGTTAAACATAGACTGTACTGGTTTGGATTATGATATGCAGATGCCTCTAATAAAAATGTATTAAAAAAAAAAAAAGTAGACAAAAATGCTGGAGAAACTCAGCGGGTGAGGCCGCATCTATGGAGCGGAGGAATATGTGACGTTTCGGGTCGAGACCCTTCTTCAGACTGATGTGGGGGTGGGGGGGACACGAAGTAGAAAGGAAGAGGCACTTCCTCCCGGTGGCTCAGCACTTCAATTCCCCCTCCCATTCCGAATCCGACCTTTCTGTCCTGGGCCTCCTCCATGGCCAGAGTTAGTCCCACCGTAAATTGGAGGAGCAGCACCTCATATTTCGCTTTGGTAGTTTACGCCCCAGCGGTATGAACATTGACTTCTCCAATTTCAGGTAGTCCCTGCTTTCTCCCTCCTTCCCCTCCCCTTCCCAGCTCCCCCACAGCCCACTGCCTCTGCATCTTCCTTTCTTGTTCCCGCCCCCTCCCACATCAGTCTGAAGAAGGGTTTCGACCCGAAACGTCACCTATGCCTTCGCTCCATAGACGCTGCCTCACCCGCTGAGTTTCTCCAGCATTTTAGATTTTTCTAGCATCTGCAGTTCTTTCTTAAACATTACTTCTAATGTGGCCTCAATGTCTTCTGCAATTTGGATTGGTTGAGGGTAGGAACAGTGTGAATGAGTGGTTGATGGTCAGCATGCAGGTGATGGGCCGAAGGGCCTGTTTCCCTCTGTATCTCTATCTCTCTATCGTACTTGGCTTGTACTCGCTAGAATTTAGAAGATTGAGGGGGAATCGTATAGAAACTTACAAAATTCTTAAGGGGTTGGACAGGCTAGATGCAGGAAGATTGTTCCCAATGTTTGGGAAGTCCAGAATAAGGGGTCACAGTTTAAGGATAAGGGGGAAATCTTTTAGCACCGAGATGGAAAAAAAAAATATTTCACACAGAGACTGGTGAATCTGTGGAATTCTCTGCCACAGAAGGTAGTTGGCCAGTTCATTGGCTATATTTAAGAGGGTTAGATGTGGCCCTTGTGGCTAAAGGGATCAGGGGGTATGTAGAGAAGGCAGGTACAGGATACTGAGTTGGATGATCAGCCATGATCATATTGAATGGCGGTGCAGGCTCGAAGGGCCGAGTGGCCTACTCCTGCACCTATTTTCTATGTTTCTATGTCTATGTTTCTAAGATTGGTCGCCTACATTGTTCATCTTGTTCTTGTCTCCACTGATGTTCTTTCAGCTGTTTGGACGTTCCAATGGTTAGATGTGGCTGTACGTCCCTTCATGTTCCTTCCCAGTCAGTTACTTAGTGGCCCGGACGTTTACATCGTGGTCCATGTAGATGGCGGTGGAGATGAGGCCAGATTCAGAGATGGACGACATGGACCTCCTGTACTTGGAGATGATCGCTCGCCTCACGATTCCAGATTTAGCCAAGATCTTCACCAGGTTCCTCCTGAACTTCACCCCGATGAATGCGTAGAGGATTAGGTTGATGCAGCTGTGCGTGAAGCCCAGGGTTTGGGTGGCGGACAGAGCCCTGTCCAAGTGGTCGCGTTTGGCGCAAGAGTCTTCGATGAGTTTGCTCCTCATCAGCGTGTCGACCAGCACCGTGATGTTGTGGGGCAGCCAGCACGCCAGGAAGGCCAGCACCACTGCGATGATGACCTTCATGGCTTTCTGCTTCTGGAAGCCCTTGGTCTGGCACAGTTTCCACACGGTGACGGAGTAGCAGAAGACCATGGCGGCCAGCGGCATGAGGAAGCCAATCACGTGCCGTACAAACCTGGTGGCGGTTCTCCAGATGTCGGCCGATTGTCCGTCGAGGATCTCGTAGCACAGGGTCCTGTGATCATGGATCAACTCACCCTTGTAGAGGACGGGCAAGGACAGGAGCAGGGCCACGAGCCAGACGATGGCACACACCAGTTTGACCATCCACGGCCTCTTGTGGCCGTGCGACTGGGCAGAGCGGACAATGGCCAGGTAGCGGTCCACGCTGATGCAGGCCAGCAGGAGGATGCCACTGTAAAAGTTCACCTCCTGCAACATACTGATCACCTTACACATGGCGTCACCAAACACCCAGCCAGATACGGCGTCCACTGCCCAGAAGGGCAGGGTGA
Source organism: Amblyraja radiata (assembly GCF_010909765.2). NCBI lineage: Eukaryota > Metazoa > Chordata > Chondrichthyes > Rajiformes > Rajidae > Amblyraja > Amblyraja radiata. The sequence goes on along the minus strand of NC_045962.1, from coordinate 89,803,425 downwards.
GGGCAAAGAGCAGGTCGGCCGTGGCCAGATGGAGCAGGTAGACGTCCGTGGATGAGATGGAGCGGCGGTTATGAAGGATGACCACCAACACCAGTACATTCCCCGTCACGGCCAAGAGACACACCAGGCTGTAGACCGCGGCCAACATCACGTTGAGCGACTTCTTCACCAGGGGGATGCAGGGAGATACGCCGGGCTCAACATCGTACTCGTACGAATAGTTTTCAAAGATATTGTCAAAGTCATGGTCATCTAGATTGAAGCTTGATTGACCCATCATTTCCTGTAGGAAACACAGATTGGAGAAGGTGAAATGTCTTAACTGTAGCGTTACGTGTTTCATATTCTGCACGGCACGGTGGCGCAGCGGGTAGAGTTGCTGCCTCACAGCGCCAGTCACCCGGGTTCCATCCCGACTACGGGTGCTGTCTGTACGGTGTTTGTACGTCCCCCCCCCCCCCCCCCCCCCCCCTCCCCGTGACCTGCGTGGGTCTTCTCCGAGATCTTCGGTTTCCTCCAATACTCCAATGACGTATGTTCATATTTGTAGGTTAATATACCTGGTTAAATGGTAAATTGTCCCTAATGTGTGTGGGATAGTGTGTTAGTGTGCAGGGTAATCGCTGGTCGGTGCGGAGTCGGTGGGCCATACACACAGCACCCGTGGTCGGGATCGAACCCAGGTGTCTGTACTAACACTATTCCGCACACACGAGGGACAATTTACGATTTTGGCCTATTACTGCACCTATTGTCTATTGTCTAAATATCCCCCCCCCCCCCCCCTCATCTTAAACCTTGAGTCCCCTACTCTGGGCAGAGTCATAGAGTGATACATCATGGAAACAGGCCTTTCGGCCCAACTTGCCGACACCAACCAACATGTCCCATCTACACTCATACGCTCGGAATGGTTTGGGTGGGAAGGGATGAGCGATCCAAGATTATATTAAAGAACGAACTTCAGATACAGAAAAAATAGAAGGTAGACAAAAATGCAGGAGAAACTCAGCGGGTGAGGCAGCATCTATGGAGAGAAGGAATAGGTGACGTTTCGGGTCGAGACCCAAAGTCTCGTTAAAATCATTAACAAAATCTTGGAAGGTAGAGTGTGCAGTGGGCTTGCTATTGAGGGAGTGCAACGTAGGTTTACAAGGTTAATTCCCAGGATGGCGGGACTGACATGCTGAGAGAATGGAGCGGCTGGGCTTGTACACTCTGGAATTTTGTAGGGTGAGAGGAGATCTTATTGAAACATATAAGATTGTTAAGTGCTTGGACATGCGAGAGGCGGGAAACATGTTCCCTATTGGGGGAGTCGAGAACCAGGGGCCACAGTATAAGAATAAGGGGTAAGCCATTTAGAACGGAGACGAGGAAACACTTTTTCACACAGAGAGTTGTGAGTCTGTGGAATTCTCTGCCTCAGAGGGCGGTGGAGGCCGGTTCTCTGGATATTTTCAAGAGAGAGCTAGATAGGGCTCTTAAAGATAGCGGAGTCAGGGGATATGGGGAGAAGGCAGGAACGGGGTACTGATTGGGGATGATCAGCCATGATCACATTGAATGGCGTTGCTGGCTCCACAGTCTAGATAGAAATGCTGGAGAAACTCAGCGGGTGAGGCAGCATCTATGGAGAGAAGGAATAGACGACGTTTTGGGTCGAGACCCTTAGGGAACATCGTCTATTCCTTCTCTCCATAGATGTTGCCTCACCCGCTGAGTTTCTCCAGCATTTTTGTCTACCTTCCAAGATGTTGTTAAGGTCTTTAAAAATGTTTTTAAAAATGCCACATACCTCGATCAAAGTTGTTTCACGCTGTCTGTGTGACTTTGGTGTTCGGGGCTGGAGAGGGTGCAGTGGTCTTGGTTGTTAACGGAGCCAAGAGTCCGTAGATGTTTGTGTGGCAAATGTGGACGCCCGCACAATGTGCAGACTAGACTGTCAGATGGAAGCTGTGGATATCTTGTAGAGTGGGAAGAGTGTTACAATCCCCGAAGCAATCCGACAATGTTACACACACTCCCCCACCCCCTCACAGGGAGAGTGTGTCAGATACACTGAGTGGCCACAACACACACCTCGCCCAGAGAACCAGGAAATGACCAGAGACGTCACATTTAGAGACCACCATCCCATCCCGTCATAAGAGGCACAGAGTGCTGGAGTAACTCAGCGGGTCAGGCAGCATCTGTGGAGAACATGGATAGGTGACGTTTCACAGAGTGCTGGAGTAACTCAGCGGGTCAGGCAGCATCTGTGGAGAACATGGATAGGTGACGTTTCACAGAGTGCTGGAGTAACTCAGCGGGTCAGGCAGCATCTGTGGAGAACATGGAACCTGGGTCTCTGGCGCTGTGAGGCAGCAGCTCTACCCGCTGCGCCACCGTGCCTCCCTTCCTGAGAAGGGGGGGGGGAGGGGTAACTGGAATCAAGAAAAGGATTTGTCCTTATCTTTTCCTGCTTCCAAGTTCCTTCCCCTAAAAAGAGAGAGAATCGTAGTCAGCCACACAGCACGGAAACAGGCCCTTTGGCCCAACATGCCCATGCTGACCAACATGTCCCATGTCCAGGCATTGTTATTGCATCCTGTTTGAGGGGATGATGTGTGTAGGAGTGAATTGCAGATGCTTGTTTACACCGATGATAGACACAAAATGCTGGAGTAACTCAGCGGGACAGGCGTCATCTTTGGAGAGAAGGAATGGGAGACATTTCGAATCGAGACCCTTTGTCAGTCTGAAGAAGGGTCTCATCCCGAAACGTCACCCGTTGCTTCTCTCCACAGATGCTGCCTGACCCGCTGAGTTACTCCAGCACTCTGTGAAACGTCACCTATCTATGTTCTCCACAGATACTGCCTGACCCGCTGAGTTACTCCAGCACTCTGTGAAACGTCACCTATCCATGTTCTCCACAGATGCTGCCTGACCCGCTGAGTTACTCCAGCATAGTCATCTATATTATTAAAAGTAAGATCTTGACCACTTCCTGTTTTCCTGTTTCATGATTTTTGAAAAAACACTGCCACTTCCGGCTGTGATTTTTGGCCATCTTACTCAGAGTCCCCCTCCGCTGTGCAGGACAAGAGGATTTTTCCCATCGATGAAAAAATAAAAGAGTTATTAATGTTTAAAAAATGCTGACATTCTGTACATTCTGAACAACAGCAGTAGGACCTCCTTGCTCCTAAACTCAAATCCTCTCGCAATGAAGGCCAACATGCCATTCGCTTTCTTCACTGACTGCTGTACCTGCATGCTTATGCCCCTGTCCCACTTAGGAAACCTGAACGGAAACCTCTGGAGACTTTGCGCCCCACCCAAGGTTTCCGTGCGGTTCCCGGAGGTTGCAGGTGGTTGCCAGATGTTGCAGGTAGTGGAAGCAGGTAGGGAGACTGACAAAAACCTCCGGAAACCGCACGGAAACCTTGGGTGGGGCGCAAAGTCTCCAGAGTTTTCCGTTCAGGTTTCCTAAGTGGGACAGGGGCATAACTTTCAGTGACTGATGTACAAGCACACTCAGGTCTCGTTGCACCTCCCCTTTTCCTCATCTGACACCATTCAGATAATAATCTGCCTTCCTGTTCTTGCCACCAAAGTGGGTAACCTCACATTTATCCACATTATACTGCATCTGCCATGCATCTGCCCACTCAGCCAACCTGTCCAAGTCACCCTGCAGCCTCATAGCATCCTCCTCGCAGCTCACACTGCCACCCAGCTTTGAGTCATCCGCAAACTTGGAGACAGACTGAATCAGTCTGAAGAAGGGTCTCGACCCGAAACGTCACCTATTCCTTCGCTCCACAGATGCTGCCTCACCCGCTGAGTTTCTCCAGCATTTTTGTCTACCTTCGATTTTTCCAGCATCTGCAATTCTTTCTTAAACTTTCATTTAATCAATGCTTTTTCATTAAAAAGTATATATATTGTTGTTAGTCGAGAGCTAGAGACTACTTACAAAGTTTCTACTTCTCAAATTCCTGTTAGAAAACGACTAAAGGATTAATCTCGAAATATTTTGTTAAATAAAATTTATTAACCCCTTCAGTAGGAGGGGGCGGAGACAGTGGGACTGGTGGGACAACTGGGGAGGGGAAGGAGAGAAAGAGCAAGGGCTAACTGAAGTTAGAGAAGTCAATGTTCATACCGCTGGGATGTAAACTGCCCAAGCGAAATCTGAGGTGCTGCTCCTCCAATTGCCGCTGGGCCTCACTCTGGGAATGGAGTAGGCCCAGGATAGAAAGGTCAGATTGGGAATGGGAGGGGGAGTTGAAGTGCTGAGCCACCGGGAGATCATCTACTGCATCCGCTGTTCCAGGTGTCAACTTCTCCACATCGGCGAGACCAAGCGCAGGCTCGGCGATCGTTTCGCCGAACACCTCCGCTCAGTCCGTCTTAACCAAACTGATCACCCGGTGGCCCAGCACTAGACTTTCCACTAGTGGGAGAGTCTCGGAACAGAGGGCACAGCCTCAGAATGATAGGACGTTCCTTTAGAAAAGAGGGGAAGGCAATGGGAGTCCGGCGTGTGGGGGCCGCCGTGAAGAACAATTAGGACCCAACGGGGGGGGGGCACTCTAAAACTCTTGTCTTTTTATTTTTGTTTTCACTTTTCTTGTGTAACTTGACCCGCTGAGTTACTCCAGAACTCTGTGAAACGTCACCTATCCATGTTCTCCACAGATGCTGCCTGACCCGCTGAGTTACTCCAGCACTCTGTGAAACGTCACATATCCATGTTCTCCACAGATGCTGCGTGACCCGCTGAGTTACTCCAGCACTCTGTGAAACGTCACCTATCTATGTTCTCCACAGATGCTGCCTGACTCGGCTACGGAGACCGCGGAAGTGCGGGTAGCCGACGGCCGACGGGTTTGCTACCCGAGTCGCTGACAGTGCAGTCAGCGACTTCAGACTTCGGCAGCCCCGAGAGGGTGTGCAGCCAAACGCAGTTTGAGAGGTCTGGACTGGGACAAGTCGGGTTCCCCTCCGACATACATGGGTACGTCCTCGGGCGTTTAACCCAGATGGAGCATGGATAGCGTCCTCGGGCGTTCATCCCACAAAGGTGATGCTCCATCATGATATGGTCCGTGAAACGGGGCCATATCAGCGCAGGTCTCCTCGGGGGGGGGCCCTGCGGCAGCGCCTGTTTCAGGGATGCTTACTAATCTCCCTCTCTGTGGAGGGGAGTGCGAGGGGTCAGTGTGTGACTGACTCCAAACTCGGAAGTATGTCCGTGGAACATACTGGAGTACATGCGTGAAGTTCAAGAATTGTCTGTCATGGCATCAAGGGTTGCGATATCCTCGCAAACGAAAGAGCCGCTGCAGGAAGAGTTGGCTTCCAGCCATTGGCAGAAAACCGTGGGGGGGGGGGGTGGCAGAGTTTCTCCCCTCATGTTACAAGCTTTGTAAGCATCAGCTACCTCACGTCACATCATTACAGGAACAGGTGACGGCTGCAAAATACCATACACCTGTAAATTGTGCATTCGTGAAAGTGCCGGCAGTGAACAGCGCTATCTGGGGAGACTATGGATGGCGGGGCTATCGGACGTCCAGCAGGATGCCCTGGCGTTGATGTGCAATGCACACTTCGAAATGAACTGCTTTCAGAAGAACGCCATCAGACCTGCCTTAAATCCCAAATTTGCAGGTTTATGTAAGGCCAGCAATGTCCAGCCGCCGAAACTTCTCTTCGGGGAAGACCTAGCCAAAAGTAAAAGACCTGGATGAGGAAGCAAAAGCTGTCGGACTAGTCAAGGTACTAACGACGAGCAAAGCGTCACCGTTTTGGCGACAAGACCCCCTACGCCTTCATCGGCAGTAAGCGGTTCATTGAAGCTGGTGGCAGCTCGAAAGCTGATTCTCTGGGCAGAGGTGTTTTAGGCCAAGGCCCTGTTGTACAGGGCCCTGGTGAGGTGCGTCTGGTTCTTTCCGAAACATGGGGTGTGTGGACTAGTTACAAGTTGGTAATAGATTACACTTGTTTTTTGCACAAACAACGACGGATAACATCAGATCCGTTTATAACTGAAAAGATAACATCAGATCCGTTTATATTGCACAGTATACAAGGGTTCCAAATTGAATTTCCTTTAACACATTGCCACCCATACAATATACACCAAGTTGGATATTTATTCATTCCAAACAAAAAGGTTTGGGTATACAAACAGATATCCAAACAAGTAAAAGGTCTGGATGAGGAAGCAAAAGCTGTCGGGTTAATTAAATGACCCACGACGAGCAAAGCATCACCGTTTTGGCGACGACACCCTGCGCCTCCAAAAAAGAAAGATGGAGGATGTTGGATCATCCTTGATTTAACTCACACTTAACTCACATGTGCAGTATAGACATTTTAAAATGGAAACAGGCATGTTTACTCGGACGAGTTAGGCCAGGAGGATTCGCCTCCTACAATGGATAGTGTCTTCGGGCGTTTATCCCGGATGGAGCACCTTATGGAAAGGATGCTCCATCATGATATGCTCCGGGAAACTGAGTTATATCAGCGCGGGTCTCCTCGGGGGCCCGCGGCAGCGCCTGGTCCAGGGCTGCATAATATCTCCCTCTCTGAGGAGGGGAGCGTAAGGGGTCAGTTCTGGACTGACTCCGAATTTGGAGATATGTCCAGGGAAGCATACCACAATGCACGACGTGCGTGAAGCACAAGAATTGCCTGCTATGGCGTCGAAGTTTGCGATACTCTCGCAAATAGGGGAACCGCTGCAACGGCTTGTACTCGTTAGAATTTAGAAGATTGAGGGGGGAACTTATAGAAACTTACAAAATTCTTACAGGCTAGATGCAGGAAGATGGTTCCCGATGTTGGGGAAGTCCAGGACAAGGGGTCACAGTTTAAGGATAAGGGGGAAATCTTTTAGGACCGAAATGAGAAAAACATTTTTCACACAGAGAGTGGTGGATAGAAACATAGAAACATAGAAATTAGGTGCAGGAGTAGGCCATTCGGCCCTTCGAGCCTGCACCGCCATTCAATATGATCATGGCTGATCATCCAACTCAGTATCCCGTACCTGCCTTCTCTCCATACCCTCTGATCCCCTTAGCCACAAGGGCCACATCTAACTCCCTCTTAAATATAGCCAATGAACTGGCCTCGACTACCCTCTGTGGCAGGGAGTTCCAGAGATTCACCACTCTCTGTGTGAAAAAAGTTCTTCTCATCTCGGTTTTAAAGGATTTCCCCCTTATCCTCAAGCTGTGACCCCTTGTCCTGGACTTCCCCAACATCGGGAGCAATCTTCCTGCATCTAGCCTGTCCAACCCCTTAAGAATTTTGTAAGTTTCTATAAGATCCCCTCTCAATCTCCTAAATTCTAGAGAGTATAAACCAAGTCTATCCAGTCTTTCTTCATAAGACAGTCCTGACATCCCAGGAATCAGTCTGGTGAACCTTCTCTGCACTCCCTCTATGGCAATAATGTCCTTCCTCAGATTTGGAGACCAAAACTGTACGCAATACTCCAGGTGTGGTCTCACCAAGACCCTGTACAACTGCAGTAGAACCTCCCTGCTCCTATACTCAAATCCTTTTGCTATGAAAGCTAACATACCATTCGCTTTCTTCACTGCCTGCTGCACCTGCATGCCCACTTTCAATGACTGGTGTACCATGACACCCAGGTCTCGCTGCATCTCCCCTTTTCCTAGTCGGCCACCATTTAGATAATAGTCTGCTTTCCTGTTTTTGCCACCAAAATGGAGAACCTCACATTTATCCACATTATACTGCATCTGCCAAACATTTGCCCACTCACCCAGCCTATCCAAGTCACCTTGCAGTCTCCTAGCATCCTCCTCACAGCTAACACTGCCCCCCAGCTTAGTGTCATCCGCAAACTTGGAGATATTGCCTTCAATTCCCTCATCCAGATCATTAATATATATTGTAAATAGCTGGGGTCCCAGCACTGAGCCTTGCCGTACCCCACTAGTCACTGCCTGCCATTGTGAAAAGGACCAGTTTACTCCTACTCTTTGCTTCCTGTTTGCCAGCCAGTTCTCTATCCACATCAATACTGAACCCCCAATGCCGTGTGCTTTAAGTTTGTAAACTAATCTCTTATGTGGGACCTTGTCGAAAGCCTTCTGGAAGTCCAGATACACCACATCCACTGGTTCTCCCCTATCCACGCTACTAGTTACATCCTCGAAGAATTCTATAAGATTCGTCAGACATGATTTACCTTTTGTAAATCCATGCTGACTTTGTCCAATGATTTCACCACTTTCCAAATGTGCTGCTATCCCATCTTTAATAACTGACTCTAGCAGTTTCCCCACTACCGATGTTAGACTAACTGGTCTGTAATTCCCCGTTTTCTCTCTCCCTCCCTTCTTAAAAGGTGGGGTTACGTTTGCTACCCGCCAATCCTCAGGAACTACTCCAGAATCTAAAGAGTTTTGAAAGATTATTACTAATGCATCCACTATTTCTGGAGCTACTTCCTTAAGTACTCTGGGATGCAGCCTATCTGGCCCTGGGGATTTATCGGCCTTTAATCCATTTAATTTACCCAACACCACTTCCCGGCTAACCTGGATTTCACTCAATTCGTCCAACTCCTTTGACCCGCGGGCCCCTGCTATTTCCGGCAGATTATTTATGTCTTCCTTAGTGAAGACGGAACCAAAGTAGTTATTCAATTGGTCCGCCATATCCTTGTTCCCCATGATCAACTCACCTGTTTCTGACTGCAAGGGACCTACATTTGTTTTAACTAATCTCTTTCTTTTCACATATCTATAAAAACTTTTGCAGTCAGTTTTTATGTTCCCTGCCAGTTTTCTTTCATAATCTATTTTTCCTTTCCTAATTAAGCCCTTTGTCCTCCTCTGCTGGTCTCTGAATTTCTCCCAGTCCTCCGGTATGCTGCTTTTTCTGGCTAATTTGTACGCATCATCCTTCGCTTTGATACTATCCCTGATTTCCCTTGTTATCCACGGATGCACTACCTTCCCTGATTTATTCTTTTGCCAAACTGGGATGAACAATTTTTGTAGTTCATCCATGCAGTCTTTAAATGTCTTCCATTGCATATCCACCGTCAACCCTTTTAGAATTAATTGCCAGTCAATCTTGGCCATCTCTGGATCTCTGGAAATCTCTGCCACAGAAGGTAGTTGAGGCCAGTTCATTGGCTATAATTAAGAGGGTTAGATGTGGCCCTTGTGGATAAAGGGATCAGGGGGTATGGAGAGAAGGCAGGTACAGGATACTGAGTTGGATGATCAGCCATGATCACATTGAATGGCGGTGCTGGCTCGAAGGGCCGAATGGCCTACTCCAGCACCTATTTTCAATGTTTCTATGAACCAGCAGCGAGCATTAATCACCTAACATCGCAACAGCTGCAGGAACAGGTAATGATGGAAACAACCGCAAAGTACCACACACCTGGGAATTGTTCTTCACTGAACGTGTCGGCTGTGAACACCCCCATCTGGGGGTACATCGGTGTGGGGGCATCAAAGCCCAGGAGATGAAGCTCCAGAGAATCCTGAAATTGCTGGCTTCAGGCATTACTGCGTTTGACAGGTCTGTGGATGTCCCTTGTCAGATGTACAGCAGGATGCCCTGGCGTTAATGTGCAATGCACATTTTGAAATGAACTGTTTTCGCAAAAACGCCATTCGACCTGCCCTGAACCCCAAATTTGCGGGATTGTGCAGGGCCAGCAATGTCCAGCCGCCGAAACTTCTGTACGGGGAAGATCTGCCAAAACGGGGTAAAGACCTGGACGAAAAAGCGAAAGCTGTCGGGCTGATAAAAGCTCCATCGACAAGCAAAGCTTCACCATTCCAGCGGCAGCACTTCTACGCTTCCATCAGCAGCAAGCGGTTCGCAGATGCTGGTGGCAGCTCGAAGGGCGAATCCTCTGGGCAGAAGTCCTTTTTAGGCCAGGGCCCAGGCCGGCCCTCGTGGTAGATGCACAACCCGCGCACTCCAGCAACCCCCCAAAAATAAAAATAATCTCATTTAGCGCTGGTGTATCATCATGTAAAATCAATGACTACACAGAATGGATGATGAATCACAAAGTATTTCATGACATTGTGGCTCGATATGGAACACTGAATATCGAATTGTTTGCATCTAGGCTCAATCACCAGTTGCAAAAATATGTGGCATGGCAGCCAGACCCAGGGGCAGTGGCGATAGATGCATTCTCGGGGAGGAATGTTCTTTTATGCCTTTCCTTCATTTTGCCTCATCAGTCGGGTCTTGCTAAAAATCCAGCAAGATTCCGCTTCAGACATTTTCGTAGTGCCTGACTGGCCAATGCAGCCATGGTTCCGCTGATGTTGGGAATGATAATAGAACCTTGTATGATTATTACTAAACAGAAAAATTGCTGGTTCATCCTGTGACTCGGGAAGCCATCCTCTGCATGATAGAATCAATTTATTGACTTGCAGACTCTGAGAAGACCGTTCCTGGGGCTCGGGTTGTCAAACCGAACCATGGACGTGCTCACTGCAGCTTGCAGGAATAGCACCAATAAAGCAGTACACTTCCTCATCAGGAGATGGGAAGTATTTTGTTTAAATGCTAATATAACATATATACGGCATGGATAACTGACGTCTTCGAGTTCATTTCAAATAGGTCTTTGTCAAAAATTAAGTTGTATTGCCATTAACTGTGCTAAACGTGCCTTCTCATCATATTTGCTGCAGGGATTGGGACCCACTCTGTCGGGTCTCACCCTCTGATATCCAGATTTATGAAGGATATCTTTAACACAAATTCTCCCAGGCCCAGGTACACGGAAGTATATAAGTTCCATAAGCTACGGCTGAAGAGAATGGTTATATCTACCAACAAATAACGTTCTTTGTAAATGAGTTATTAAACTAAGCAGATCGGGGGCGTTGGGTCTAAAGCTGGAATTTTGGCATACCCTATGGACCATAGATTGTGTGTTGTCACACATATTCATCAATATTTAAGGCTACAAAGAACCTTAGAGGCACTGAGCTGGCAATGTTCGTTATCCACAAACAACCACACAAGAGGGTTTCAGTGCAGACCATCTCCAGATGGTTTAAATATGTATTGGCTTGTGCAGGAGTGAACACTGACGTTTTTAAATCTCACTCCACCAGGGCTGCGATAACTTCAGCAGCAAGGTTCATGGAGGTTCTGCTGGACCACAAACCTAGCGACAGCAGGATGGTCAAATGAGCAGACTTTCCAAACTTTTTATAACAAACCGATTGCCAGGCCGGGTTCGTTTGCCAATTCAAGTTTACGTTCTATCCAATAATTTGCTTATTTGCTTATTGTTAGCATCAGCATGTTTTAAATCTATGTCATGTCTGAGTGCATTATCATTTTCGATCATCTCTGGTCACTTAATGCATTGTGTGGCATGGACTCGTGTTCACGGCATGAAATCACAGAGCTTTGAAATCTTCACAGAATCACTCACGTGACTCCGAAGTAAAATAGGAAGATTAAACGAGAACTTACCTGTTTGAAGTTTTAACTTTATTTTATGAGGAGTTACGATGAGGGATTACGTGCTCTACGCTCCCAACCCCTCTCTCATAAAGGTCAGCTAGTTTCTCGAATCTTCCTATAATCAGTTCAACAACTGTTATCTGTGATTTCACACCGCTGCTTTGAAGATTGACGAGCATGCGGGCTGGCGGGCTTCTTCCCTCATAAAATAAAGATCAAACTTCAAACTGGTAAGTTCTCGTTTAATCTTCCTATTAGGTTTCTTCACTGCCTGCTGATGTACAAGCACACCCAGGTCTCGTTGCATCTCTCCTTTTCCTAAACCGACCATTCAGATAATAATCTGCCTTCCTGTTCTTGCCTCCAAAGTGGATAACCTCACATTTATCCACATTATACTGCATCTGCGCATTCACCCAATCTATCCAAGTCATCCTGCAGCCTCATAGCATCCTCCTCGCAGCTCACACTGCCACCCAGCTTCGTGTCATCTGCAAACTTGGAGATTTCACATTTAATTCCCTCATCTAAATCGTTAAGAGATATTGTAGACAACTGGGGTCCCAGCAACGAGCCTTGCGGCACCCCACTAGTCACTGCCTGACATCCTGAAAAGGACCCGTTAATTCCTACTCTTTGCTTCCTGTCTGCCAACCAGTTCTCTGTCCATGTCAATACCCTACCCCCAATACCATGTGCTCTAATTTTGCACACTAATCTCTTGTGTGGGACCTTGTCAAAGTCCAGATATAACACATCCACTGGCTCTCCCTTATCCATTCTACTTGTTACATCCTCAAAACAAGTGGAGTTACATTGGCTACCCTCCAGTCCACAGGAACTGATCCAGAGTCGAGGAGAACATTGGAAATTGATCACCAATGCATCCACGATTTCTATGGCCAGCTCCTTGAGTACTCTGGGATGCAGACCATCAGGCCCTGGGGATTTATCTGCCTTCAGTCCCAACTGTTTACCTAACACCATATCCTGACTAATGTGGATTCCCTTCAGTTCCTCCCTCCCACCAGATCCTCGGTACCCTAGTATTTCTGGGAGATTGCTTGTGTCTTCCTTGGTGAAGATAGAACCAAAGTACTCGTTTAACTGTTCTGCCATTTCCTTGTTTCCCATTACAGGGCTGCCAACATTGGGTGAGAGTTGGGAGTGAGAAATTTGCGAGAGACCAAGCCCGAGGGAGCATCGCGACCGGGGGGGACGGAACATTGTACGGAACATTTGCATTTTTCAGCTTGAAATTGTGCAATATGGTGCATACTGTAGCGAGTCTTATAACTTACACTTGAATGCAATATATATGCTTTAAATTGGATTGGAGCGTTTTTTGAAAGGGGGGAGGCTGTGCGATCACTGATCACTGGCCTTGGGGGATACCCGGTGAGGGAGTGGAGCAACCGAGTGGGGAGAGGGTGTGGAAGAAGGGTAGGAACCTTTTGAAATTTGATGTATTAAAATCATGTTTTAGTGCACTGTAGAAGTATGATTTCAATGTTTTTTGTATGAAGTATTTTTAAGAGTTAACTTTTTAAGGGGTAACTTTATCCACACAAAGGGTGATGGGTATATGGAACAAGCTGCCAGAGGAGGTAGTTGAGGCAGGGACCATCCCAACATTTAAGAAAAAGTTAGACTAATACATGAATAGGACAGGTTTGGAGGTATGGACCAAAAGCAGGTGGCGTAGCTGGGACATGTTGGCGGGTGTGGGCAAGTTGTGCCGAAGGGCCTGTTTTCACACTGTATCACTCTATGACTACATTATACCTCCACCATGCATGAATGCTTCAAAATCAAGTGATCGAGTTTTATTGCCATATACTCAAGCATAGAAACATAGAAAATAGGTGCAGGAATAGGCCATCGGCCCTTCGAGCCAGCACTGCCTTTCAATATGATCATGGCTATTCATCTAAAATCAGTACCTCTTTCCTGTTTTTTCCCCATATCCCTTGATGTCGTTAGCCCCAAGAACTAAATGTAACTCTCTTGAAAACATCCAGTGAATTGGCCTGCACTGCCTTCTGTGGCAGAGAATTCCACAGATTCACAACTCTCTACGTGAAGAAAGTTTGTCCTCATCTCAGTCCTAACTGCACCCCCCCCCCCCTTTATTCTTAAACTGTGACCCATGGTTCTGAACGCCCCCAACATCGGGAACATTTTTCCTGCAGTTACAGTAAGTGAAAATCTAGCAGGCAAGCAGGATGCTTTCTCCAACCACCCCCATTTGAAGTCCACTAACTTCCACCGTGTCTACCCAGTGCTTGGTACTTCCAGCAGCCACTGGTTGTCCTCCAGGATGTACCGAGCCGCAGCCTGATCCATGCCGGTCATCTGGGAAAATTTGACACAGAGACTCTCTCTCTCTCTCTCTCCCCCTCTCTTCCGCTCTCTCTCCTCTCAACCCCCCTCTATCTCTCCCCTCCCCCTCTCTTTCCCCTCTCTCTCTCCTCTCTCCCTCTCTGTCTCCTCTCTCTCCCCTGACTCCCCCTCTCACTCTCTCCCCTTCCCTCTCTTCTCTCCCCCTCTTCCCCCTCTCTCTCCTCTTTCCCTCCTCTCTCCCTCCCACTTTACTCTTCCCCCTCTCTCTTGTCTTCTCTCTCTCCCTCTCTCTCCCCTCTCTTTCCCCTAACTCTCTCTCCAACTCTCTCTCCCCCTCTCTCTCTCTCCCCCTCTCTTCCTTCTCTCTCTCCCCCTCTTCTCTCTCCCCCCTCTCTCCTCTCTCTCCCCCTCGCTTTCCCCCAACCTCTTTCTCCCTCCCTCTCCCCTCTCTTTCCCCCCTCTCTCTCCCGCCCACCTTACTCTTCCCCCTCTCTCTTGTCCCCTCTCTCTCTCCTCTCTTTCCACTAACTCTCTCTCGCCTCTCTTTCCCCTAACTCTCTCTCCCCTCTCTTTCCCCTAACAGTTGAAAAGGAGAGGCAAACACAGGCAGACCTTACTCAGAGCTGCTGTAGATTTGGAAGAACCAGCAGGAGAAGTTTAGCAAGAGAAAACACTGATTGGCTCTAGCCCAAGTGGGAGGAGAGTTAGAAGTGAGTCAAAGCGGGGGAAACAGTTGAAAACTGAGGAATTTGGTTTGTAAATTGGTAAATTAGGCAATTTATCAGTCAATATAAACAAGACGGCTCTTAGGGAGCGGCAGTGAGTGAGCGGCCTTGTGAGGGAAGTGCCCTGTGAGAAAAGTGTGAGTCTTTGGCGAGGAGGCTGAGGAGAGGAGGCTAAGCAAAACGTTGGAGAGGGAGAGACGAAAGAAGGAGGTCAGGCAAGCTGATTCAGTGTGATGCTTGCAGTATGTGGGAGGTCAAGGACACTGCTGGTGCCTCTGGCTGCTACAAATGTGAGAAGTGCATCCAGGTACAGCTCCTGAAGGGCCGTGTTGGGGAACTGGAGAAGCAAGTGGATGACCTCCGGTTCGTCCGAGAAACGGAGTCGTTCCTCGACAAGTCCTACAGTAAGATTGTTACACCCAAGGTACTGGAAGAGAGAAGGTGGGAGACAGTGAGAAAGGGAGGGAAGCATGGAATGCCAACGTCCCCGGGTGTTGTACCTCTTGTGAACAGGTTCACCCAGTTAGAAGCTGTCGGGACAGAAGACGTGTTTACACTGAGCGGCGGACTGGCTTGCGATGCGAATAGGGCTGTTGAGCCAAAACCAAAAAGGCCAAAGTCAGGCAACGCCATTGTAGTGGGAGACTCCATTGTGAGAGGTACGGACAGGGGTTTCTGCGGCAACAGACGGGATTCGAGGATGGTGTGCTGCCTTCCTGGTGCCAGGATCCAGGATGTCACGGACAGAGTGCAGAAAATCCTCAAGGGCGAAGGTGAACGGCCGGAAGTGGTAGTGCATGTCGGCACAAACGATGTTGCAAAGAAGGGGATGAATATTCTGCAGCGTGACTTTAGAGAGCTCCGAAAAATGCTGAAAAGCAGGACCTCCAGGGTTGTTATCTCCGGTTTGCTTCCAGTTCCTCGTGCTGGCGAGAGCAGGAACATGGAGATACGGGACCTGAACGTGTGGCTGAGGAACTGGTGCACGGGGCAGGGATTTAGATTCTTAGATCACTGGGATCTGTTTTGGAGTAAGGGGGAACTGTACAAAAGGGACGGATTGCATCTTAACAGGTGGAGGACCAGCATTCTGGCAGGCAGGTTTGCCACTGCTACACGGGTGGTTTTAAACTGAATAAGGGGGGTGAGGTGTTGAATGGGATAGTTGAGGATGGAGTTAAAGGGAAAGGGTTTCTTAAATGTGTGAGCGTAGAGACAGAGGGGTGTAAAATGAGGGTAGAAGCAATAGTTAGCAAGGTGAAAAGTAAAAGTGGCAGGCAAAAATCAAAAAGGGCCACTTTTCAACATAATAGTATAAGGGGTAAGAGCGTTGTAAAAACAAGCCTGAAGGCTTTGTGTCTCAATGCAAAGAGCATTCGTAATAAGGTGGATGAGTTGAATGTGCAGATAGCTATTAATGACTATGATATAGTTGGGATCACGGAGACATGGCTCCAGGGTGACCAAGGCTGGGAGCAGAACATCCAGGGATATTCAATATTCAGGAGGGATAGACAGAAAGGGAAAGGAGGTGGGGTAGCGTTGCTGGTTAGAGAGCAGATTAACGCAATAGAAAGGAAGGACATTAGCTTGGAGGATGTGGAATCGATATGGGTAGAGCTGCGAAACACTAAGGGGCAGAAAACGCTAGTGGGAGTTGTGTACAGGCCACCTAACAGTAGTAGTGGAGTTGGGGATGGCATCAAACAGGAAATTAGAAATGCGTGCAACAAAGGTAAAACAGTTATAATGCGTGACTTCAATCTACATATAGATTGGGTGAATCAAATTGGCAAGGGTGCTGAGGAAGAGGATTTCTTGGAATGTATGCGGGATAGTTTTCTAAACCGACACGTAGAGGAACCAACAAGAGAGCAGCCTATTCTAGATTGTGTAATGAGGAAGGGTTAGTTAGCAGTCTTGTTGTGCGTGGCCCCTTGGGCAAGAGTGACCATAATATGGTTGAGTTCTTCATTAGGATGGAGAGTGACATTGTTAATTCAGAAACAAGGGTCCTGAACTTAAAGAAAGGTAACTTTGAGGGTATGAGACGTGAATTGGCCAAGATAGACTGGCAATTGATTCTTAATGGATTGACGGTGGATAGGCAATGGAAGGCATTTAAAGACTGCATGGATGAACTACAACAATTGTTCATCCCAGTTTGGGAAAAAAATAAATCAGGGAAGGTAGTGCATCCATGGATAACAAGGGAAATCAGGGATAGTATCAAAACAAAAGATGAAGCGTACAAATTAACCAGTAAAAGCAGCCTACCAGAGGACTGGGAGAAATTCAGAGTCCAGCAGAGGAGGACAAAGAGCTTAATTAGGAAAGGGAAAATAGATTATGAAAGAAAACTGGCAGGGAACATAAAAACTGACTGCAAAAGCTTTTATAGATATGTGAAGAGAAAAAGATTAGTTTAAACAAATGTAGGTCCCTTGCTGTCAGAAACGGGTGAATTGATCATGGGGAACAAGGACATGGCAGACCAATTGAATAACTACTTTGGCTCTGTCTTCACTAAGGAAGACATAAATAATATGCCGGAAATAGCAGGGGACCGGGGATCAAATGAGATGGAGGAACTGAGTGAAATCCAGGTTAGCCGGGAAGTGGTGTTAGTTAAATTGAATGGATTAAAGGCCGATAAATCCCCAGGGCCAGATAGGCTGCCTCCCAGAGTACTTAAGGAAGCAGCCCCAGAAATAGTGGATGCATTAGTGATAAATTTTCAAAACTCTTTAGATTCCGGAGTGGTTCCTGAGGATTGGAGGGTAGCTAAAGTAACCCCACTTTTTAAAAAGGGAGGGAGAGAGAAAACGGGGAATTACAGACCAGTTAGTCTAACGTCGGTAGTGGGGAAACTGCTAGAATCAGTTATTAAAGATGGAATAGCAGCACATTTGGAAAGTGGTGAAATCATTGGACAAAGTCAGCAAGGATTTATGAAAGGTAAATCACGTCTGACGAATCTTATAGAATTTTTCGAGGATGTAACTAGTAGAGTGGATAAGGGAGAACCAGTGGATGTGTTATATCTGGACTTTCAGAAGGCTTTCGACAAGGTTCCACATAAGAGATTAGTATACAAACTTAAAGCACACGGTATTGGGGGTTCAGTATTGATGTGGATAGAGAACTGTCTGGCAGACAGGAAGCAAAGAGTAGGAGTAAACGGGTCCTTTTCACAATAATAATAATAATAAATTTTATTTTTGGGCGCCTTTCAGAAATCTCAAGGACACCTTACAGAGATTAACAGGAATAGAAAACATATAATCAGAATAAAATAAATAATAAAAACATCACAGAAACACAAATTAAAAACAGAATTCAGTCCAAAAACAAAAAAAATCAAAAACACAGTGTGAAGAGAGAGCAGCGGCAGCTAAAGCGCGCCAGCGTCCACTCTCCCTTCCAACAGCCATCTTGGACAAAGACTAACAGGTTTACTTACAGACAAAAAAATCATCCCCCCACAATGGATTACCACTGTGAGGGAAGGCACAATGTCCAGTCCCCATCCCCAGTTCACCCAAAGTCAGGCCTATTGGGACGACAGATGGCGAACGGAAGGTAGCCGGTTCGAATCCCGCTTGGAGTGCATACTGTCGTTGTGTCCTTGGGCAAGACACTTCACCCACCTTTGCCTGTGTGTGAATGTGTGTGAGTGATTGGTGGTGATCGGAGGGGCCGTAGGCGCAGATTAGCAGCCACGCTTCCGTCAGTCTGCCCCAGGGCAGCTGTGGCTACAGAAGTAGCTCACCACCACCGAGTGTGACTGAGGAATGTATGAATAATGCGATGTAAAGCGCCTTGAGTATTTTAGAAAGGCGCTATATAAATACAATCCATTATTATTATTATTATTATTATTGAGGCCACCGCAATAGCCTCTACAGAGGCCCAATGTTCCTGGCCATTCTCACCGCAGGCAGTGACTAGTGGGGTACCACAGGGCTCAGTGCTGGGACCCCAGCTATTTATGATATATATTAATGATTTGGACGAGGGAATTGAATGCAACATCTCCAAGTTTGCGGATGACACGAAGCTGGGGGGCAGTGTTAGCTGTGAGGAGGATGCTCGGCGGCTGCAAGGTGACTTGGATAGGCTGGGTGAGTGGGCAGATGCAGATGCAGTATAATGTGGATAAATGTGAGGTTATCCACTTTGGTGGCAAAAACAGGAAAGTAGACTATTATCTGAATGGTGGCCGATTCGGAAAAGGGGAGATGCAACGAGACCTGGGTGTCATGGTACACCAGTCATTAAAAGTAGGCATGCAGGTGCAGCAGGCAGTGAAGAAGGCGAATGGTATGTTAGCATTCATAGCAAAAGGATTTGAGTATAGGAGCAGGGAGGTTCTACTGCAGTTGTACAGGGTCTTGGTGAGACCACACCTGGAGTATTGCGTACAGTTTTGGTCTCCTAATCTGAGGAAAGACATTCTTGCCATAGAGGGAGTACAGAGAAGGTTCACTGGACTGATTCCTGGGATGTCAGGACTTTCATATGAAGAAAGACTGGATAGACTCGGTTTGTACTCGCTAGAATTTAGAAGATTGAGGTGGGATCTTATAGAAACTTACAAAATTCTTAAGGGGTTGGACAGGCTAGATGTAGGAAGATTGTTCCCGATGTTGGGGAAGTCCAGAACAAGGGGTCACAGTTTAAGGATAAGGGGGAAATCTTTTAGGACTGAGATGAGGAAAACATTTTTCACACAGAGAGTGGTGAATCTGTGGAATTCTCTGCCACAGAAGGTAGTTGAGGCCAGTTCATTGGCTATATTTAAGAGGGAGTTAGATGTGGCCCTTGTGGCTAAAGGGATCAGGGGGTATGGAGAGAAGGCAGGTACAGGATACTGAGTTGGATGATCAGCCATGATCATATTGAATGGCGGTGCAGGCTCAAAGAGCCGAATGGCCTGCTCCTGCACCTATTTTCTATGTTTCTACCTCCCCCTCTCTCTCCCTCTCCACACACTCTCCCCTCTCTTTCCCCTCTCTCTCTGTCTCTCTCTCCTCTCACCTCTCTCTCTCCCCCCCTCTCTCCTCCTCTCTTCCCCATTTCTTCCTCCTACCTCACTCTTCCCCTTGCCCTCTCTCCCCTCTCTTTCTCCTCTGTCTCTATCTTTTTTCTTTGCCCCTTATCTCATTCTTTCCCCCGTTTCTCTTTCCCCCTCTTCCCCCTCTCTCTTTTACCATCCCCTCTCTTCCCCTCTCTCTCCCATTCTCTCCGCCCCCTCTCTCTTCCCTCTCCCCCCTCTCACTCCCCCCCCCCCTCCCACCTCACTCCCTCTCTCTCTCCCCTACCTCTCCCCCCCCTCTCCGTCTTCTCTCTCCATTCACTCCACCCCCGATCTCTCCCCTCTCTCTCCTCTCACCCCCCTCTCTCTCCCCCCACTGTTTCCCTGTCTCCTTCCCCTCTCTCTCTCTGCACCTCCCTTTGAGAATCTGTCCCTTCGGCACAGAGACTCTCGCGGCAGCGGCAGCGGCGCAACGCTTCCAACGGCTCCGACTCCCGGGACACTCGCACTGTCCGGAGCTGCTCCATGGCCAGAGCTGCAGCGAGTGACACGCCGGCCCCGGCAAACACTCGCAAGTCCCGGCTCCCCGCATCTGTTCCAGCGACGTCTCTGGTCATTTCCTGGTTCTCTGGGCGAGGTGTGTGTTGTGGCCACTCAGTGTATCTGACACACTCTCCCTGTGAGGGGGTGGGGGAGTGTGTGTAACATTGTCGGATTGCTTCAGGGATTGCAACACTCTTCCCACTCTACAAGATATCCACAGCTTCCCTCTGACAATCTGCGCATTGTGCGGGCGTCCACATTTGCCACACAAACATCTACGGACTCTTGGCTCCGTTAACAACCAAGACCACTGCACCCTCTCCAGCCCCGAACACCAAAGTCACACAGACAGCGTGAAACAACTTTGATGGAGGTATGTGGCATTTTTAAAAACATTTTTAAAGACCTTAACAAAATCTTGGAAGGTAGACAAAAATGCTGGAGAAACTCATGCGGCTTTTACACGGGGCGACTTGACGCAAGAGTTAACCAGAGTTCAACATCGTGGGAACCTCGTGCGATAACAGTGCGGCATTCGTGGACCACCGTGGACCACCGTAGCGCTAACGGCAGGTCATCGTGTAACTTGGTCACTCGGGAGAAAATTCAAGAAAATTGGAATTTCTCCAAGAGTGACTTGTACACTTGTGGTTGAGTATTGCAACATTATATGAACGTAGTGGCCAGTGCGATATCCGTGCGATATCCGTAATAACTCTTGCGGGTACCGTGGGAACTCCTGCGAACGGTGAACCCGGAAGCTGGACAGAGGGGACAGAAGGTGATTAAAAAAGGTGGTCTCAAAAGGACACATGGGAACATGTGTCCTTCGAGGACGTCCCACCTAATTGTCATTGTTGGATAATCTTTTTAACAGGAACACTTGCAGAGATGGCTCCCAGAAAATCTCAAAGGAAGGGGGAAAAGCGGGTCAGAGATGTTTTTGCCATGCAGGAGAATGAGGAGGAGACGCAGCAAGAGAGACAGGTGGAGAGGCAACAGGAGATGCCACAGATAACACTGCCTGTGGGCTCCTTGGAGCAGGGAGAGGGTGAGCAAGGTGCAATTCAGATTGCCTCCCCAGTAGCCGTTGTAGGAATAGCCTCTACAGACGCTTATGTAAAGGGAAGATGGCAGAAGGTAAAGCCATATAACTTCACCAGGGAACAAGAGGGGGAACTTGTAGAATGGTTCCAATTTAACGAGATTCTGTACGATAAATCCAGAGAGGATTATAGAAACAGGGAGAGGAAAAGGAACCTGCTGGAGACGAAGGCTGCCGAGTTTCCCGAGTGCTCATGTGAGTTTATATAACGATATATAAGTTCATCAAGAGGAGAACCATTTAATGTTATCCAAGATTTTAAAACATACATTGCTATTGATGTAAAAGTTCTGTGTTTGCAGTAAACTTAAACTTCTCTTATAAGTCTGTCTGTCTGCCCTGCAGCTGCAAAGTAAAAAAGTCGCAGACAGCTTTTACACCCTCTGTGTTTGAAGTTTAAAGAGCCATAAAAAGAATTATGCATGAGGGCAGGCAATTCTCACTTGTAATGCTTGCCTTTAAAAAGGCCATCTGTATTTACCAACTTTTGCTCAGGTATCCAAGAAGCACAAGAAATAGCACATTAAATGCGGAGGGCCGGCTCTATTTACATCCTGTACTCGAAATTATTTCGTAAAGGCATGTCTCCAAATGAGCCGATTCAACCAAGGGAGGATATATATAGTGTGTGAAAAAAAAAGTTACATCATTTGTGTCACGTGTAGTTCACGATGTTCATTCAAGATTTAACGCGACTGCTCGGGAAACGGCCAAGTAACTCGCACGAATAACATAAATGCCGAGTACCGTGGGAACTCTTTATCTACTGCCGTTATATCGTGCGAGACTCGTGCTGGACCACGACCTCTTCACTCTGGTGACATCTTGCGTCAACTCGCCCCGTGAAAAGGGGGTTTTAGGCAACATCTATGGAGAGAAGGAATAGACGATGTTCCCTAAGGGTCTCGGCCCAGAACGTCGCCTATTCCTTCTCTCCATAGATGCTGCCTCTCCCGCTGAGTTTCTCCAGCATTTTTATCTAGACTGTAGAGCCAGCACCGCCATTCAATGTGATCATGGCTGATCATCCCCAATCAGTACCCCGTTCCTGCCTTCTCCCCATATCCCCTGACTCCGCTATCTTAAAGAGCCCTATCTTGCTCTCTCTTGAAAGTATCCAGAGAACCGGCCTCCACCGCCCTCTGAGGCAGAGAATTCCACAGACTCACAACTCTCTGTGTGAAAAAGTTTTTCCTCATCTCCGTTCTAAATGGCTTACCCCTTATTCTTAAACTGTGGGCCCTGGTTCTCGACTCCCCCAATAGGGAACATGTTTCCTGCCTCTCGCATGTCCAAGCACTTAACAATCTTATATGTTTCAATAAGATCTCCTCTCACCCTACAAAATCCAGTGTGTACAAGCCCAGCCGCTCCATTCTCTCAGCATGTCAGTCCCGCCATCCTGGGAATTAACCTTGTAAACCTACGCTGCACTCCCTCAATAGCAAGCCCACTGCACACTCTACCTTCCAAGATTTTGTTAATTCTTTTAACGAGACTTTGGGTTTCGACCCGAAACGTCACCTATTCCTTCTCTCCATAGATGCTGCCTCACCCGCTGAGTTTCTCCTGCATTTTTGTCTACCTTCTATTTTTCCTGTATCTGAAGTTCGTTCTTTAATATACTCTTGGATCGCTCATCCCTTCCCACCCAAATCATTCCGAGCGTATGAGTGTAGATGGGACATGTTGGTTGGTGTCGGCAAGTTGGGCCGAAGGGCCTGTTTCCATGCTGTATCACTCTATGGCCCAGAGTAGGGGACTCAAGGTTTAAGATGAGGGGGGGGATATTTAGACAATAGACAATAGGTGCAGCAAGAGGCCAAAATCGTAAATTGTCCCTCGTGTGTGCGGAATAGTGTTAGTACAGACACCTGGGTTCGATCCCGACCACGGGTGCTGTGTGTATGGCCCACCGACTCCGCACCGACCAGCGATTACCCTGCACACTAACACACTATCCCACACACATTAGGGACAATTTACCATTTAACCAGGTATATTAACCTACAAATATGAACATACGTCATTGGAGTATTGGAGGAAACCGAAGATCTCGGAGAAGACCCACGCAGGTCACGGAGGGGGGGGGGGGGGGGGGGTGGACGTACAAACACCGTACAGACAGCACCCGTAGTCGGGATGGAACCCGGGTCACTGGCGCTGTGAGGCAGCAACTCTACCCGCTGCGCCACCGGGCCGCGCAGAATATGAAACACGTAACGCTACAGTTAAGACATTTCACCTTCTCCAATCTGTGTTTCCTACAGGAAATGATGGGTCAAAGCTTCAATCTAGATGACCATGACTTTGACAATATCTTTGAAAACTATTCGTACGAGTACGATGTTGAACCCGGCGTATCTCCCTGCATCCCCCTGGTGAAGAAGTCGCTCAACGTGATGTTGGCCGCGGTCTACAGCCTGGTGTGTCTCTTGGCCGTGACGGGGAATGTACTGGTGTTGGTGGTCATCCTTCACAACCGCCGCTCCATCTCATCCACGGACGTCTACCTGCTCCATCTGGCCACGGCCGACCTGCTCTTTGCCCTCACCCTGCCCTTCTGGGCAGTGGACGCCGTGTCTGGCTGGGTGTTTGGTGACGCCATGTGTAAGGTGATCAGTATGTTGCAGGAGGTGAACTTTTACAGTGGCATCCTCCTGCTGGCCTGCATCAGCGTGGACCGCTACCTGGCCATTGTCCGCTCTGTCCAGTCGCACGGCCACAAGAGGCCGTGGATGGTCAAACTGGTGTGTGCCGTCGTCTGGTTCGTGGCCCTGCTCCTGTCCTTGCCCGTCCTCTACAAGGGTGAGTTGATCCATGATCGCAGGACCCTGTGCTACGAGATCCTCGACGGACAATCGGCCGACATCTGGAGAACCGCCACCAGGTTCTTGCGGCACGTGATGGGCTTCCTCGTGCCGCTGGCCGCCATGGTCTTCTGCTACTCCGTCACCGTGTGGAAACTGTGCCAGACCAAGGGCTTCCAGAAGCAGAAAGCCATGAAGGTCATCATCGCGGTGGTGCTGGCCTTCCTGGCGTGCTGGCTGCCCCACAACGTCACGGTGCTGGTCGACACGCTGATGAGGAGCAAACTCATCGAAGACTCTTGCGCCAAACGCGACCACTTGGACAGGGCTCTGTCCGCCACCCAAACCCTGGGCTTCACGCACAGCTGCATCAACCCAATCCTCTACGCATTCATCGGGGTGAAGTTCAGGAGGAACCTGGTGAAGATCTTGGCTAAATCTGGAATCGTGAGGCGAGCGATCATCTCCAAGTACAGGAGGTCCATGTCGTCCATCTCTGAATCTGGCCTCATCTCCACCGCCATCTACATGGACCACGATGTAAACGTCCGGGCCACTAAGTAACTGGCTGGGAAGGAACATGAAGGGACTTACAGCCACATCTAACCATTGGAACGTCCAAACAGCTGAAAGAACATCAGTGGAGACAAGAACAAGATGAACAATGTAGGCGACCAATCTTAGAAATATAGACATAGAAACATAGAAAATAGGTGCAGCAGTAGGCCATTCGGCCCTTCGAGCCTGCACCGCCATTCAATATGATCATGGCTGATCATCCAACTCAGTATCCTGTACCTGCCTTCTCTACATACCCCCTGATCCCTTTAGCCACAAGGGCCACATCTAAGCCTCTTAAATATAGCCAATGAACTGGCCAACTACCTTCTGTGGCAGAGAATTCCACAGATTCACCACTCTCTGTGTGAAATAATTTTTTTTTCATCTCGGTCCTAAAAGATTTCCCCCTTATCCTTAAACTGTGACCCCTTGTTCTGGACTTCCCCAACATCGGGAACAATCTTCCTGCATCTAGCCTGTCCAACCCCTTAAGAATTTTGTAAGTTTCTATAAGATTCCCCCTCAATCTTCTAAATTCTAGCGAGTACAAGCCGAGTACGATAGAGAGATAGAGATACAGAGGGAAACAGGCCCTTCGGCCCATCACCTCCATGCTGACCATCAACCACTCATTCCCACTGTTCCTACCCTCAACCAATCCAAATTGCAGAAGACATTGAGGCCACATTAGAAGTAATGTTTAAGAAAGAACTGCAGATGCTAGAAAAATCTAAAATGCTGGAGAAACTCAGCGGGTGAGGCAGCGTCTATGGAGCGAAGGCATAGGTGACGTTTCGGGTCGAGACCCTTCTTCAGACTGATGTGGGAGGGGGCGGGAAAAAGAAAGGAAGATGCAGAGGCAGTGGGCTGTGGGGGAGCTGGGAAGGGGAGGGGAAGGAGGGAGAAAGCAGGGACTACCTGAAATTGGAGAAGTCAATGTTCATACCGCTGGGGCGTAAACTACCAAAGCGAAATATGAGGTGCTGCTCCTCCAATTTACGGTGGGACTCACTCTGGCCATGGAGGAGGCCCAGGACAGAAAGGTCGGATTCGGAATGGGAGGGGGAGTTGAAGTGCTGAGCCACCGGGAGGAAGTGCCTCTTCCTTTCTACTTCGTGTCCCCCCCACCCCCACATCAGTCTGAAGAAGGGTCTCGACCCGAAACGTCACCTATTCCTCCGCTCCATAGATGCGGCCTCACCCGCTGAGTTTCTCCAGCATTTTTGTCTACCTTTTTTTTTTTAATACATTTTTATTAGAGGCATCTGCATATCATAATCCAAACCAGTACAGCCTATGTTTAACGGTTACATATTAAGTATTCAGGATTCCAGGGAGCCAGATACCAAAGTAGCTGGGATCCTCCTTTATCGGATACATATTAAAATTGCCTCTAATTATTTATTTATATTTATCGATAGGATAAAAGAAAGAAAGAAATTAGAAAAATAGGATAAACTATCCCGCCACATCAGTCTGAAGAAGGGTTTCGGCCTGAAACGTCGCCTATTTCCTTCGCTCCATAGATGCTGCTGCACACGCTGAGTTTCTCCAGCATTTTTGTGTACCATCAATAATACAACTTGGGAGATAGGTCTGTAGGTCAGAGAATATAACTATTCATCTAGTCCTGGGTTCAGGCTTCAGTCCGGCCTACGTGCCGGTCCAATCTACCCCTTCAAGTAATCTATAAATGGAGACCATCTTATATTATTAAAACTCTGTTCTTGACCGGTTTTGGCTTTCTGTGCTGCGGTTTCCGAGAGTACGCCGCCACCTACAGCCATCATTTTTGGCCACCTCCCTCAGAGCCCCCCTCCGCCGCATGTGTGCCGAGGATTTTTCCTGTCGATGAAAATTGACAGAGATATTAATGTTTTTACAACATTCCCCATTCTCTCTGCTGCCCCTGCTGGAGGGAGGGGGGAGGGACTATAAAACCAGGAAGTGGTGTGCCTCAATCAGTCTCTGCAAGTGGTGTGCCTCAATCAGTCTCTGCAAGTGGTGTGCCTCAATCAGTCTCTGCAAGTGGTGTGCCAAAACCGCACGTTGGGGGAACAGACCCAACGGGTCTGCACTTGGTCTAGTATTCTAATAAATAAATCTGGTTTGTCAATTAAGACAAATCTAATTGTTCCCAAATGTAAGGTCTCCGACATCTCCATAATCCACATCTTGATTGTGGGGGTCGTTCGGTCTTTCCAAAATGTTAATATCAATTTTTTCCCAATTATTATACTGTAATCAAGAAAATTTCTTTGGTTTATTGTGAGTTTTAGGTAATGTTCTGATATGCCCAATATTATTAATTTGGGGTCGGGATCCATTTGGATATTGACGACTACAGAGATTATTTAAAAAATATCCATCCAGTAATTATTCATTTTAATACAGTTTACAAAAGTATAGGTTAAGTTAGCCGTCTGGCATTGACATTTATCACAGATAGGAGAGATATTAGGAAAAATTCTATTTAATTTTGTTTTAGAATAATGCAGTCTATGTAGTACTTTAAATTGTATTATGAATGTCTGGTATTTAACGAACATTGGTGTATATGTTGTGGGCTTTCGTCCCAAATATCTTTAGTTATAGGTTGAGCTAATTCCTTTTCCCATGCTTGTCTGTATAATTCCGTCGGCGGGTTCTCGCTGTCTAATAATATATTATAAATGTGAGATATTAATTTGACTGTGTTAGGGTCCATCTAGAATATCTGGTTCTCGAGATCTGTATTCTCGTGTATGTGTTTTAACATAATCTTTAAGTTGTAAATATCTAAAAAAATTATTTGAATGTAATCCGTAATTCTGTTGTAACTCCTGAAGCGAGAGCAAAATACCATTTCTATAAAGATGTCCTATATTTTTAATTCCATGATTTTTCCATTGTGCTATCCCTTTATCTAACACTGAGGGTTTAAATGAGGGATTATTTGCAATGGGGAGAGTGATAAATTATCCAATTTAATGTCTTTTTTAATTGCTTCCAAATTTTTGTCTACCTTCTGCTGGACATTGGTTATTCTACCCGGCGGTCAGGGGTAGAACATTGTCCTGTTGTGTGTATATATATATATATATATATATATTATATCACTGCATGTACCTCTGTTGTTTCACCAGGTTCAATGGAAACTTAATAAACTCACTTCGCACCTCCACTTTTAACCAGGTCTCCTGCAAATCTCTCTTGACAGTTACACAATAGAACATTAACACAATAGTGTGGTGTCAGCTGATGGTCAGACCACTGAAGGGCCTGTCCCACTTACACGTCCTTGGCACGCAAATTGCGCGACCTTGTGGTCGCATTGAGCCGCGAAGGTCGGGCGCGATTACATGCGTACGCAGTCATTTGGAGCGAGTGACATCATTTGAAGATGGACACAAAATGCTGGAGTAACTCAGCGGGACCGGCAGCATCTCTGAAGAGAAGGAATGGGTGACGTTTCGTGTCGAGACTCTTCTTCAGTCTGAAAAGAAGGGTCTTGACCCGAAATGTCACCCACTGCTTCTCTCCAGAGATGCTGCCGGTCCCGCTGAGTTACTCCAGCATTTTGTGTCTATCTTCATTTTTCTTGGCCCCGCTCTGGGAGTAGGAGTGGGGGCGGATCCGGACCGCAACGGCCGTGAGCCCCAGGCCGAGTTCGGCGATCGTTAGCCTGCTTCTGCTGCTGTTGGAGGTGAGACGTTGCGTCGCGTCAGGGTCTTGGGCCTGTCCCACTTTAGCCGTCAGTTACGCGAAAGGCCGTTGGCGCGCGAAGATTTCGTTCACCACTAATATTTCGGAGCCCCGCGCGATGTCGCGCACAACTACATACCCCTCCGCGCTTCTCAGTGGGACCGGCCCCGCGCGGCCATACGATGCTCGTACGCCTCAACGTGACCACGAGGTCGCGTAATTTGCGTGTCAATGACACGTAAGTGGGACAGGCCCTTTACGGTCGAACCCTCGTCAGTGGTTACGAGGGGTGTCACGTTACGTCAAGGGTTAAGGGGAGTGTCCTGCTACATAAGGAGATCTCACCTGGAGATCTGGGGTCGACAGGTAGCTGAGCTGGAGACAACACCCAGGCTCAACAGCAGCAGCAGCAATGATATGTTGGAGGACCCAATGTGTATGGATTTCAAACCTATTATGTCTGAATAAAACTGTTCATTCACCGCGTTTGGTGCCACTGCATTGGTGACCCCGATGTGATTCGAACACGCAGCCTTCACGCACAGTAGCAAGGAGATGAGGAGGAATTTCTTCAGTCAGAGGGTGGTGAATCTGTGGGATTCTTTGCCACAGACGGGTGTGGAGACCACAAGTCAGTGGGTATTTTTAAGGCAGAGATAAACAGATTCTTAATTAGTACGAGTGTCAGGGGTTATGGGGAGAAAGCAGGAGAATGGGGTTAGGAGGGAGAGATAGATCAGCTATGATTGAATGGCGGAGTAGGCTTGATGGGCCGAATGGCCTCATTCTGCTCCTATCACCTATGAGAACACAGACAATAGACCAGAGAATAAAGAATATACAACAGATGACAGAAAACAGAGAATACAGAACTCGGAACAGAGAACAGTCCAGCAGGCCCTTCGGCCCACAATGTCCGTGCCGTACATGATGCCAAGACCAACTCCCCTCTGCCTGCACGTGAGCCGTATCCCTCCATTCCCTGCATATCCATGTGTCTATCCAAAAGCCTCTTAAACACCACTATCGTATCTGCCTCCACCCCCACCCCTGGCAGCGCGTTCCAGGCACCCACCACCCTCACCACCTCATTGAAACTTACAGAATAATGAAAGGCCTGGATAGTGTGGATGTGGAGAGGCTGTTTCCACTGGTGGGAGAGTCTAGGACCAGAGGGCACAGCCTCAGAATTAAAGGACACTCTTTTAGAAAGCAGGTGAGGTGGAACTTCTTTAATCAGAGGGTGGTGAATCTGTGGATCTCATTGCCACAGACGGCTGTGGAGGCCACAAGTCAGCGGATATTTTAAAAAGCAGAGACAGATAGATTCTTGATTAGTACGGGTGTCAGGGGTTACGGGGAGAAGGCAGGAAAATGAGGTGAGGAGGGAGAGATAGATCAGCCATGATTGAATGGTGGAGTAGACTCAATGGGCCGAATTGCCTAAAACTTCTCCTATAATTAGTGAACTTGTGAGCCCTTCAGTGTTAAAAACCTGCACTGCACATCTCCTTTAAACTTTGCCCCTCTCCATTTTAAACTCTGCCTTACAGTTTTTGATTTTTTTCCCATGTTCTTGAAATGTTCTGTTATCATTATATACACCGAGAAACAGTAAAAAAACATGCCAGCCGCCCAGCCAAATCATACGTTCATTAGTGATAGGATCAGAATTAGGCCATTCAGCCCATCAAGTCTACTCCGGCATTCAATCATGGCTGATCTAACTCTCCCTCCTAACCCCATTCTCCTGCCTTCTCCCCATAACCCCCGACACCCGTACTAATCAAGAATCTATCTATCTCTGCTGAAAAATATCCCTTGACTTGGCCTCCACAGCCGTCTGTGGCAATGAATCCCACAGATTCACCACGCTCTGAGCAAAGAAATTTCTCCTCATCTCCTTTTTAAATGTGCATCCTTTTATTCCGAGGCTGTGCCCTCTAGTCCTAGACTCTCCCACTAGTGGAAACACCCTCTCCACATCACTATTTGGTAGTTTCAATTAGGTACCCGCTCATCCTTCTAAACTCCAGCGAGTACGGGTCCAGCGCCAACAAACGCTCATCGTACGTTAGTTAACCAACTCATTCATAGAAACATAGAAAATAGGTGCAGGAGTAGGCCAATCGGCCCTTCAAGCCAGCACCGCCATTCAATATGATCATGGCTGATCATCCAACTCAGTATCCTGTACCTGCCTTCTCTCCATACCCCCTGATCCCTTTAGCCACAAGGGCCACATCTAGCTCCCTCTTAAATATAGCCAATGAACTGGCCTCAACTACCTTCTGTGGCAGAGAATTCCAGAGATTCACCACTCTCTGTGTGAAAAATGTTTTCCTCATCTCGGTCCTAAAAGATTTCCCCCTTATCCTTAAACTGTGACCCCTTGTTCTGGACTTCCCCAACATTGGGAACAATCTTCCTGCATCTAGCCTGTCCAACCCCTTAAGAATTTTGTAAGTTTCTATAAGAGCCCCCCTCAATCTTCTAAATTCTAGCGAGTACAAACCGAGTCTATCCAGTCTTTCTTCATATGAAAGTCCTGACATCCCAGGAATCAGTCTGGTGAACCTACTCTGTACTCCCATTATGGCAAGAATGTCTTTCCTCAGATTAGGAGACCAAAACTGTACGCAATTCCTGGGATCATTCCTGTAAAACCTCCTCTGGAACCTCTCGAGAGCCAGCACATCCTTCCTCAGATCTGGGGCCCAAAATTGCTCATAATACTCCAAATGCGGCCTGACCAGCGCCTGATAGAGCCTCAGCGTTGCATCCTTTACCAAGAGTGCAAGCAAGCCTCATACAACAGCAAGAGAAAGTTACGAGGGTGCAAAATGACAGAAAAAAGTGCAGATAAAAAAGAGCAAAGCCCACAATGTGGTAGATGGAGAGATCAGGATGCCACCTTATCTAATGGAATAACCATTCAGTGACAGATAACAGCTGGGGAACGCTGTTCTTGCGGCTGGTGGAAGGTGCTTTCAAGCTCCGATCTGTTTCCCTCACTTCCTCTGGCAGCTCGTTCCAGATATGGACTGTCAGACTGTCATATGCTGGGAGAATGGAGCGGCTGGGCTTGTACACTCTGGAGTTTACAAGGATGAGAGGGCATCTTATTGAAACATATAAGATTATTAAGGGTTTGGACACACTAGAGGCAGGAGACATGTTCCCGATGTTGGGCCACAGTTTAAGAATAAGGGGTGAGCCATTTAGAACCGAGGTGAGGAAACACTTTTGAACACAGAGAGTTGTGAGTCTGGAATTCCCTGCCTCAGAGGGCGATGGAGGCCGGTTCTCTGGATGCTTTCAAGAGAGAGTTAGATAGGGCTCTTAAAGATAGCAGAGTGAGGGAATATGGGGAGAAGGCAGGATCGGGGTACTGATTGTGGATGATCAGCCATGATCACATTGAATGGCGGTGCTGGCTCGAATGGCCATTCTCTCAAGATTCACTAAAGCACATTAGCCATATCTTTCCATTCCTTGAATATCCATGTGCCCATCGTAAGGGCTCTTAAACGCCCACTAGCCCTGAATACAGAGTGCTGGAGTCACTTTTTCACACAATGGGTGGTGGGTGTGTGGGACAAACTGCCGGAGGAGGCAGTTGAGGCTGGGACTATCCCAACATTTAAGAAGCAGTTAGACAGGTACATGGATAGGACAGGTTTGGAGGGATATGGACCAAACGCAGGCAAGTGGGGCTAGTGTAGCTGGGGCATGTTGGCAGGTGTGGGCATGTTGGGCCGAAGGGCCTGTTTCCACGCTGTATCACCCTGTGACTCTATGACTATGGCACTGTTGGGGTGTAAACTACCCAAGCGGAATATGAGGTGCTCTTCATCCAGTTTGTGTGTGGCCTCATTCTGGCAATGGAATGGCCCAGGACGTAAAGGTCAGTGTGGGAATGGGAGGGGGAGTTCATAAGGTCATAAGTGATAGGAGCAGAATTAGGCCATTCGGCCCATCAAGTCTACTCCGTCACTCAATCATGGCCGATCTATCTCTCCCTCCTAACCCCATTCTCCTGCCTTCTCCCCATAACCCCTGACACCCGTACTAATCTAGAACCTCTGCTTTAATAATATCCATTGACTTGTGGCCTCCACAGCCGTCTGTGGCAATGAATTCCACAGATTCACCGTCCTCTGTCTGAAGAAATTCCTCTCCATCTCCTTCCTAAAGGAGCGTCCTTTAATTCTGAGCCTATGGCCACTGGTCCTAGACTCTCCCACTAGTGGAAACATCCTCTCCACATCCACTCTATCCAAGCCTTTCACTATTCTGTAAGTTTCAACGAGGTCCGCCCTCATTCTTCTAAACTCCAGTGAGTACAGGCCCAGTGCCGACAAACACTCATCATATGTTAACCCACTCATTCCTGGGATCATTCTTGTAAACCTCCTCTGGACCCTCTCCAACCCATATTTCTTTGTGGTGTTGGAAGAAACCGGAGAAACCCATGCGGGTCATGGGGAGAACGTGCAAACTCCGTACAGACAGCAGACGTAGTCAGGATCGAACTTGGGTCTCTGGCGCTGTGAGGCAGCAACTCAACACGCTGCTCTGCCGTGCCGCCCAAAGAGTGTCTGATCACCACGTTTACCGGCAACAGAACAGTGAGATTCTTACTTGCTGCCTGACTTGTTGCGTTACTCCTTCACTTTGTGCCTTTTATTCTCTCGTTCCCCGCTGGGGTGAAAGAGCCCTCGAGCCCCGCCTGTTCACTATCTCCCCCTGACATCTCCCCTTACATGTATCTCTCTTCACTTGTCACTGTGCCGAAACCTCAGCAGGAATTAAGATGCAAACACGAGTCATGTTTATCTTGATCAAGGCAGCATGACTTGCTGAACCACTTCTGCTTTCTCTCACTTGAAGACTCGCCCCCCACCTCTCCCCTCTCTCCAAAATGCGATAAATTGTTCTCGTTGGTCGCTGTTGGTTTTGTCTTCCTGAGGCTTGGCGTCTTGTAGAGACGATCGCATCCTTTCAACTGGCAGGTAAAGTCTTTTATTCACTCACGTTTATGTTCAACTCTCTCGC
This sequence comes from Amblyraja radiata, assembly GCF_010909765.2. Lineage (NCBI taxonomy): Eukaryota > Metazoa > Chordata > Chondrichthyes > Rajiformes > Rajidae > Amblyraja > Amblyraja radiata. The sequence goes on along the minus strand of NC_045962.1, from coordinate 89,770,053 downwards.
GTCGGGATGCATCACAGCACGGTTTGGGAACAGCTCCGTCCAAGACAGCAAGAAATTGCAGAGAATTGTGGACACAGCCCAGACCGTCACACAAACCAACCTCCCTTCCATCGCCTCCATCTACACCTCACGCTGCCTCGGCAAGGCCAGCAGCCCAGACCGTCACACAAACCAACCTCCCTTCCACTGATAAGACACAAAAAGATGGCATGCTGTAACTCAGCGGGTCAGGCGGTCACGGTGGCGCCGCGGTAGAGTTGATCCCTTGCAGCGAATGCAGCGCCGGAGCCCCGGGTTCGATCCCGACTACGGGTGCTGTCTGTGTGGAGTTTCTACGTTCTCCCCGTGACCTGCGTGGGTTTTCTCCGAGATCGTTGGTTTCCTCCCACACTCCAAAGACGTGCAGATTTGTAGGCTAATTGGCTTGGTAAATGTAAACCTTGTCCCCCAGTGTGTGTAGGATAGTGTTAATGTGCGGGGATCGCTGGTCAGCGTGGACCCGGTGGTCTGAAGGGCCTGTTTCCGCGCTGTATCTCTAAACTAAATCTTCGGAGAAAAGGAATAGGTTGCGTTTCAGACTGAAGAAGAGTCTCGACCCAAAACGTCACCTATGCGTTTTTCCAGAGATGCTCTCTGACCCGCTGAGCTACTCGAGCTTTTTGTGCCTCTCTTCGACCTAAACTAAATAAAACACATATGAAGAAGGGTCCCGATCCAAAACATTGTTTATCCAATTAATGAGGTTAATTCCCGGGATGGTGGGACTGTCATATGTTGATAGAATGGAGCGGCTGGGCTTGTACACTCTGGAGTTTAGAAGGATGAGAGGGTATCTTATAAGAAACATATAAGATTATTAAGGGTTTGGACACGCTAGAGGCAGGAAACATGTTCCCGATGTTGGGGGAGTCCAGAACCAGGGGCCACAGTTTAAGAATAAGGAGTAGGCCATTTAGAACGGAGATGAGGAGACACTTTTTCTCACAGAGAGTGGTGAGTCTGTGGAATTCTCTGCCTCAGAGGGCGGTGGTGGCCTCATGATGTCCAAACCCTTAATAATCTTATATGTTTCAATAAGATCCCTTCTCATCCTTCTAAATTCCAGAGGGTACAAGCCCAGCCGTTCCCTTCTCTCAGCATATGACAGTCCCGCCATAGAAACATAGAAAATAGGTGCAGGAGGAGGCCATTCGGCCCTTCGAGCCAGCACCGCCATTCATTGTGATCATGGCTCATCGTCCCCAATCAATAACCCGTGCCTGCCTTCTCCTCATATCCCTTGACTCCACTAGCCCCTAGAGCTCTATCTAACTCTCTCTTAAATCCATCCAGTGACTTGGCCTCCACTGCCCTCTGTGGCAGGGAATTCCATAACTTCACAACCCTCTGGGTGAAAAAGTTTTTTTCTCACCTCAGTCTTAAATGACCTCCCCTTTATTCTAAGACTGTGGCCCCTGGTTCTGGACTCACCCAACATTGGGAACATTTTTCCTGCATCTAGCTTGTCCAGTCCTTTTATAATTTTATATGTTTCTATAAGATCCCCCATCATCCTTCTAAACTCCAGTGAATACTAACCTAGTCTTTTCAATCTTTCCTCATATGACAGTCCCGCCATCCCAGGGATCAATCTCGTGAACCTACGCTGCACTGCCTCAATCACAAGGATGTCCTTCCTCAAATTAGGAGACCAAAACTGTACACAATACTCCAAATGTGGTCTCACCAGAGCCCTATACAACTGCAGTAGAACCTCTCTACTCCTATACTGAAATCCTCTTGTTATGAAGGCCAACATTCCATTAGCTTTCTTCACTGCCTGCTGTACCTGCACGCCAACTTTCAATGACCGGTGTACAAGGACACCCAGGTCTCGCTGCACCTAACCTAACCCCGTTGAGATAATAATCTGCCCCCTTGTTTTTACCGTCAAAGTGGATAACCTCACATTTATCTATATTATACTGCATCTGCCACGCATCTGCCCACTCACTCAACCTCTCCATGTCACCCTGCAACCTCCTAACATCCTCTTCACAGTTCACACTGCCACCTAGCTTTGTGTCATCCGCAAACTTGCTAGTGTTGCTCCTAATTCCCTCTTCCAATTCATTAATATATATGGTAAACAGTTGCGGCCCCAACACCGAGCCTTGCGGCACTCCACTCGCCTCTGCCTGCCATTCTGAAAAGGACCCGTTCATTCCTACTCGTTGCTTCCGGTCTGCCAACCAATTTTCTATCCATGTCAACACCCTACCCCCAATACCATGTGCTCTAATTTTAGTCACCAGTCTCCCGTGCGGGACTTTATCAAAGGCTTTCTGAAAGTCTAGATACACTACATCCACTGGCTACCCATCATCCTATTTTACTTGTCACATCCTCAAAAAATTCCAGAAGATTAGTCAAGCATGATTTCCCTTTCATAAATCCATGTTGACTTGGACTAATCCTTTTACTGCTATCCAAATGCCCCATTATTACCTCTTTAATAATTGACTCCATCATCTTTCCCACCACCGAAGTCAGGCTAACTGGTCTGTAATTCCCCGTTTTCTCTCTCGCTCCTTCCTTGAAAAGTGGGATAACATTAGCTATCCTCCAAACCACAGGAACTGATCCTGAATCTATTGAACATTGGAAAATTATCACCAATGTGTCCACTATTTCTAGAGCCACCTCACTGAGGACCCTGGGATGCAGACCATCAGGCCCAGGGGATTTATCATCCTTCAGTCCCATTAGTCTACCCAATAGTATTTCTCGCCTAATGAAAATGTCTTTCAGTTCCCCTACCCCCTTAGATCCTCTGTCCTCCAGTACATCTGGGAGATTGTTTGTGTCTTCCTTAGTGAAGACAGATCCGAAGTACCTATTCAACTCTTCTGCCATTTCCTTGTAGCCCATAATAATTTCACCCGTGTCTGCCTTCAAGGGACCCACAATTGACTTTGCTACTCTTTTTCCCTTAACATATCTAAAGAAGCTTTTACTGTCCTTCTTTATATTCCTGGCCAGCTTCCCTTCGTACTTCATCTTTTCAGCCCGTATTGCCCGTTTTGTTTCCTTCTGTTGTCCTATGAAAGTTTCCCAATCCTCTGGCTTCCGGCTACTCTTTGCTGTGTTATACATCTTTTCTTTTAGTTTTATTCTATCCCTAACATCTCTTGTCAGCCACGGTTGCCCCCTACTCCCCTTAGAATCTTTCTTCCTTTTTGGAATGAAATGATCCTGCGTCTTCCGGATTATGCCCAGAAATTCCTGCCATTGCTGTTCCACCATCATTCCTGCTAGGATCCCTTTCCAGTCTACCTTGGCCAGCTCCCCTCTCATGCCTTCATAGTCCCCTTTGTTCAACTGCATCACTGCCACTTCTGATTTAACGTTCTCCTTCTCAAATTGCAGATTAAAACTAATGATATTATGATCACTAATTCCAAGCGGTTCCTTTACCTCGAGTTCTCTTATCATATCCGGTTCATTGGACAACACTAATGGCTCTGTCCCACGGTGCGAGTTCATTCCAAGAGTTCTCCCGAGTTAAAAATCAAAATCAAACTCGTGGTAAGCACGGAGAATGAACGTAGCGGGTACGTCAGAGCTCGGGACGTCTCTTAGCGCCAACGGCAGGTACCCGGGAAGACTCGCTAACGGCAGGTGAGCACGGGAAGACTCGTGAAGATTTTTCAACATGATGAAAAATGTTCACGAGAGCCCCGAGTACCGACGAGCGGCCATTACCGTAAATCGCCGAGTTCGAATCAGGGCAAACTCGGGAGAACTCTTGGAATGAACTCGTACCGTGGGACAGGGGTTTAAATCCAGAATTGCCTTTTCTCTGGTCGGCTCCATTACAAGCTGCTCTAAGAATCCATCTCGGAGGCATTAGACTAACTCTCTTTCTTGGGGTCCTGAACCAACTGATTTTCCCAGTCTCTGCCCACCTGCTTGTCCTTTCTATAGGATGTATAACCCTGAATATTAAGTTCCCAGCCATCCCGGGAATTAACCTTGTGAACCTACGCTGCACTCCCTCAATAGCAAGAATGTCCTTCCTCAAATTAGGGAACCAAAACTGCACACAATACTCCAGGTCATCCATGATTGAATGGTGGAGTAGACTTGATGGGCCGAATGGCCTAATTCTGCTCCTATCACATGAACTTAAATCTAAAGCATGAATGAATGAATGAATACATTTATTGGCTAAGTATTCACATACAAGGAATTTGCCTTGGTGCTCCACCCGCAAGTGACAACACGTGACCGTGACAGTTAAGAATGATGCATAAAACATTAAACATTAATAATAAAACATTATCGATTAAACATGTGAATGAAATAAAATACCAGAGCAAAAGGAGGCTACAGGTTTTTGGTTGTTGAGTAGAGCTACTACTCGTGGAAAAAAGCTGTTTTTATGTCTGGCTGTGGCGGCTTTGACAGTCCGGAGTCGCCTTCCAGAGGGAAGTGATTCAAAGAGTTTGTGGCAAGAGTATGTCGCTCTGGGAATAATTGTACAAATTGCCACTAATCCCATTTTTCCAATCTATGATTTGTTTCAGAGAACTTCTACGAATATCAGAATGTCTTCCTACAGGAACGATAACATGACCACAGGGTACGATTACGACGCAGGGTACGATTACGACGCACGTCCTTGTGGGCCGGGGGAGTTTGTGACCATGAAGACCATCACGGCGGTGGTCTACAGCCTGGTGTGTCTCTTGGCCGTGACGGGGAATGTACTGGTGTTGGTGGTCATCCTTCACAACCGCCGCTCCATCTCATCCACGGACGTCTACCTGCTCCATCTGGCCATGGCCGACCTGCTCTTTGCCCTCACCCTGCCCTTCTGGGCAGTGGACGCCGTGTCTCCCTGGGTGTTTGGTGACGCCATGTGTAAGGTGATCAGTATGTTGCAGGAGGTGAACTTTTACAGTGGCATCCTCCTGCTGGCCTGCATCAGCGTGGACCGCTACCTGGCCATTGTCCGCTCTGCCCAGTCGCACGGCCACAAGAGGCCGTGGCTGGTCAAACTGGTGTGTGCCATCGTCTGGCTCGTGGCCCTGCTCCTGTCCTTGCCCGTCCTCTACAATGAAGTGTTCTACGACAATTACCGGTCCGTCTGTAACGAGGAACACGATGGTGATTTTGACAAACCGTGGAAACTGGGCATCAAAGTTTGTCGCCTGGTCATCGGCTTCCTCTTGCCGCTGGCCGCCATGGTCTTCTGCTACTCCGTCACCGTGTGGAAACTGTGCCAGACCAAGGGCTTCCAGAAGCAGAAAGCCATGAAGGTCATCATCGCGGTGGTGCTGGCCTTCCTGGCATGCTGGCTGCCCTACCATCTAACCATGGTTGTGGACATGCTGGTGAGAGTCAAACACATCGACGTCTCCTGCATCCAACGTGAACACTTGGACAGGGCCGTGCTGGCCACCCAGTGCTTGGCCTTTCTTCACAGCTGCATCAACCCAATCCTCTACGCCTTCATCGGGGTGAAGTTCAGGAGGAACCTGGTCAAACTCCTGGCTCATAAAGGCCTCATAAAGAGAAGCGAAGAATCCCAATTCAAGCAATCACGCTCATCCTCAGTCTCTGGGCAGACATCTACCACCATTTAGACAGCTCCCCACCCCACTGCCCTCCCCCCAACCCAACCCCAACCCCAACCCAACCCCTCCCCCACCCCCCGCTGAGTTTCTCCAGCATTTTTGTCTACATTCGATTTTTCCAGCATCTGCAGTTCCTTCTTAAAAATTACTATCTGCAGTTCCTTCCTACACTAGAATTTCTGGCAAGTCTCCAGTGACATCTACTGAGCTCCGCAGAATCACCATATTGGGATGTGTCCAATCTGAATGTGGCACCCAGAGCGATACAGCATGTAAACAGGCCCTTCGGCCCAACTTGCCCACTCCGACCTACATGCCCAATCTATACAAGGCCCGTGTTTGGCCCACATCCCTCCAAACCGGTCCTATCCATGGACCTGTCTAAATCTCTCTTAAAAATTGTGATAGTCTCCTCCCCCCCCCCCCCCCCTCTCATGTACCTTTTCCAGCAGCTCGTTCCAGACACCCACCACCCTTTGTGTAAAAAGGTTGCCCCTCAGGTTCCTATTAAATCTTTCCCACACCTTAACCTTATGTCCTCTGGTTTTTGATTCCCCTACTCTGGCCAAAGATACTCTCATTCACCTCTCTCTATCCCCCTCATCATACTCAATTCTATAAGATCACCCCTCATCCTCCTGTGCTCCAAGGAATAAAGTCCTAGCCTGCCTAACCTCTCTCGAAAACAGTTCAGGTTCTTGAGTCCTGGGAATATGCCTGTAAATGAAAGTGTCCAAGAACCACTGTATCAATGGAGCGCTGGAGATGATGAAGACACACATGGTGTCCATCCATAGACAAAGACAAAGTCCAATGTCCACTATGGGTGAACGAGGGTACGGTCCGGTTCACCTCCACCCCATTGCAGACACTGGACTCATAATAACCCGAAACGTAAAGAGATGTTGACTCAACACTTCACGCTGCCTCGAGAAAGCAGCCGACATCATCAAAGACGTGTCCCTGTCCCACCCCGGTCATTCCTTCTTCTCCCCGCTCCCGTCCGGCAGAAGGTACAGAAGCTTGAAAGCGCACACCACCAGACTCAGGAACAGCTTCTTCCCCTGTTATCAGGCTTCTTAACGGTCCTTCCATAAGCTAGGGTACTGTCCGATTCACCTCTACCCCATTGCAGACTTAGAGTAACTCAGCGGGTCAGGCAGCATCTGTGGAGAACATGGATAGGTGACGTTTCTGGTCGGGACCCTCGACTGCATCTTCCACACAGACATGTACAATCTTCCCCACTCCACCGAGGGTAGACCTCACCTGCTCCATGCTTCATAGATTTTCATTCCTTGAATCAAGTCTGTGAAATTCATGCATAGTTGATGTTGTCTATGTACCACTGCTACCGCTGCAAACAAGATGTTCATTGTACCTGTATCTCACCACACTAGTGCATCTTACAATAAACTCCACTTGACATTAGTTTTGAGGTCACCATTACTAATAATCCAGCTGCTATTGATTTAGTGAGATTGATTGATCGATAGATTGGTTGATTGATTGGTTGGTTGATTGATTAATTGGTCGATTGATTGGTCGAGTGATTGGTTTATTGAAGATGAGAGGGAAATGATTTAACAGGAACCTGAAGGGCAACTTTTTATTGACTCAGTGGGTGGGGGGTGTACGCACTAGCTGCCAGAGGAGGTAGTTGAGACACTGCCATTGCTACGGTTAAAAGGCTGTTGTACAGGTTCATAGAAACATAGAAAATAGGTGCAGGAGTAGGCCATTCGGCCCTTCGAGCCTGCACCGCCATTCAATATGATCATGGCTGATAGGCACAGATAGGACAGGTTTAGAAGGTGGGATTCTTGTAAATGGGGCGTGATGGTCACCATGGGCAAGTTGGGCTGAAGGGCCTGCTGCCACTGAATAACTGATTGATTGATGCAACATGGAAACAGACCCTTCAGGCCACCAATTCCATGCTTTTTCACACTCGATCCATGTTATCCCACTATCTCATCCACTCCCCACACACTAGGGACAATTTACAGAGGGCCAATTAACCTACAAACCCGCACGTCTTTGGGATGTGGGAGGAGTTTTAATCTGCAATTTGAGAAGGAGAAGGTTAAATCGGAAGTGGCAGTGATGCAGTTGAACAAAGGGGTCTATGAAGGCATGAGAGGGGAGTTGGCCAAAGTAGACTGGAAAGGGATCCTAGCAGGAATGACGGTGGAACAGCAATGAGCGGCTACTCATTCGTCTCCTGAGACCACAAGTCCAGCACGCACTCGACCCACTACAGTTTGCATACCAGGAGAACATTGGGGTGGATGACGCAGTCCTCTACATGCTGCACCGGATCTACTCCTTTTTGGACAAACCCGGTGGCTATGTGAGGATTATGTTCTTCGACTTTTCAAGTGCGTTCAACACCATCCAACCCCTGATTCTGAATGACAAGCTTAAGAAGATGGGGGTGGATTCCACATTTATCTCCTGGATACACGACTACCTGACGGGTCGACCACAGTTTGTCAAGCTGGGGGACAGTGTGTCTGGCACAGTGGTGTGCAATGTTGGAGCCCCACAGGGAACGGTTCTGGCCCCGTTCCTCTTCACCCTGTACACAGCAGACTTTAACTATAAGTCTGACACATGCCACGTACAGAAATATTCAGATGATACAGCCATTGTGGCATGTGTAAGGAACGGGCAGGAGGAGGAATACAGGAACTTGACCAGTGCCTTTTGTGCCTGGAGTGAAGAGAACTGTCTCACCCTGAACACAACAAAGACTAAAGAGATGGTGGTTAACTTTGGCAGGTCCAAGCTCCCCCTTCAGCCGGTCAACGCTGCAGGGGCTGACATTGAGGTGGTGCAGACATATAAACACCTTGGAGTGCACCTTGACAACAAACTGGACTGGTCTGTCAACTCTGACTCCCTCTACAAAAAAGGCCAGAGCAGACTCTTTTTCCTCAGAAGGCTCAAATCCTTCAATGTGTGTAAGGATATGCTGCACATGTTTTACAACACAGTGGTTGCAAGCGTTATTTTCTACGCTGTTGTCTGCTGGGGCAACAGCATTAGTGCAAAAAACAATAGGTAGCTGGTCAAACTGGTTAATCGAGCTAGCTCAGTGCTGGAGGGGAGAGTAGACTCTGGGATGGAGGTGCTTGAGAGGCGTATGAGGCACAAGGTGCAGGTCATCCTGATAAACCCCGGGCATCCCCTCCATATAATTCTGGAGAGTCAAAAGAGCACTCGGAACAACAACCGGCTCCTCTCCCTGCCCTGTAGAACGGAGCGGTTCAGGAGATCCTTCACCCCTGCAGCCATTAGATTTTATAATTCGGACCGCTAGGCTGTAGGGGGATGCATTTTGCAATTATTAATTTTTAACTTTTAATTATTGCTCTTTTTAAGTATTTATTGCTCTCAGGTAGTGTCCACATTGTATTCTATGTATTTTCTGTCTGCGTTCGTTTTGAATCTGTGGGTTTGTTGGTTGGGAGCTTCTGGACATCTGAATTTCCCTGAGGGGATCAATAAAGTATTTATTATTATTATTATTATTATTATGACAGGAATTTCTGGGCATAATCCGGAAGACGCGGGATAATTTCATTCCAAAAAGGAAGAAAGATTCTAAGGGGAGTAGGAGGCAACCGTGGCTGACAAGAGATGTTAGGGATAGAATAAAACTAAAAGAAAAGATGTATAACACAGCAAAGAGTAGCCGGAAGCCAGAGGATTGGGAAACTTTCATAGGACAACAGAAGGAAACAAAACGGGCAATACGGGCTGAAAAGATGAAGTACGAAGGGAAGCTGGCCAGGAATATAAAGAAGGACAGTAAAAGCTTCTTTAGATATGTTAAGGGGAAAAGAGTAGCAAAGTCAAATGTGGGTCCCTTGAAGGCAGACACGGGTGAAATTATTATGGGCTACAAGGAAATGGCAGAAGAGTTGAATAGGTACTTCGGATCTGTCTTCACTAAGGAAGACACAAACAATCTCCCAGATGTACTGGAGGACAGAGGATCTAAGGGGGTAGTGGAACTGAAAGACATTTTCATTAGGCGAGAAATACTATTGGGTAGACTAATGGGACTGAAGGATGATAAATCCCCTGGGCCTGATTTAGATGCACCCCAGGGTCCTCAGTGAGGTGGCTCTAGAAATAGTGGACACGTTGGTGATCATTTTCCAATGTTCAATAGATTCAGGATCAGTTCCTGTGGATTGGAGGATAGCTAATGTTATCCCACTTTTCAAGAAAGGAGCGAGAGAGAAAACGGGGAATTACAGACCAGTTAGCCTGACTTCGGTGGTGGGAAAGATGCTGGAGTCAATTATTAAAGAGGTAATAATGGGGCATTTGGATAGCAGTAAAAGGATTAGTCCAAGTCAACATGGATTTATGAAAGGGAAATCATGCTTGACTAATCTTCTGGAATTTTTTGAGGATGTGACAAGTAAAATGGATGATGGGGAGCCAGTGGATGTAGTGTATCTAGACTTTCAGAAAGCCTTTGATAAAGTCCCGCACGGGAGACTGGTGACTAAAATTAGAGCACATGGTATTGGGGGTAGGGTGTTGACATGGATAGAAAATTGGTTGGCAGACCGGAAGCAACGAGTAGGAATGAACGGGTCCTTTTCAGAATGGCAGGCAGAGGCGAGTGGAGTGCTGCAAGGCTCGGTGTTGGGGCTGCAACTATTTACCATATATATTAATGATTTGGAAGAGGGAATTAGGAGCAACACTAGCAAGTTTGCGGATGACACAAAGCTAGGTGGCAGTGTGAACTGTGAAGAGGATGTTAGGAGGTTGCAGGACATGGACAGGTTGAGTAAGTGGGCAGATGCGTGGCAGATGCAGTATAATATAGATAAATGTGAGGTTATCCACTTTGAGGCAAAAACAAGGGGGCAGATTATTATCTCAACGGGGTTAGGTTAGGTAAGGGGGAGGTGGCAGTTGACACCGGTCATTGAAAGTTGGCGTGCAGGTACAGCAGGCAGTGAAGAAAGCTAATGGAATGTTGGCCTTCATAACAAGAGGATTTCAGTATAGGAATAAAGAGGTTCTTCTGCAGTTGTATAGGGCTCTGGTGAGACCACATCTGGATTATTGTGTACAGTTTTGGTCTCCTAATTTGAGGAAGGACATCCTTGTGATTGAAGCAGTGCAGCGTAGGTTCACGAGATTGATCCCTGGGATGGCGGGACTGTCATATGAGGAAATGTTGAAAAGACTAGGCTTGTATTCAGTGGAGTTTAGAAGGATGTGGGGGGATCTTGTAGAAACATATAAAATTATAAAAGGACTGGACAAGCTAGATGCAGGAAAAATGTTCCCCATGTTGGGTGAGTCCAGAACCAGGGCCACAGTATTAGAATAAAGGGGAGGTCATTTAAGACTGAGGTGAGAAAAAAAAATTTCACCCAGAGAGTTGTGAATTTATGGAATTCCCTGCCACAGAGGGCAGTGGAGGCCAAGTCACTGGATGGATTTAAGAGAGGGTTAGATAGAGCTCTAGGGGCTAGTGGAGTCAAGGGATATGGGGAGAAGGCAGGCACGGGTTATTGATCAGCCATGATTACAATGAATGGTGGTGCTGGCTCGAAGGGCCGAATGACCTCCTCCTGCACCTATTTTCTATGTTTCTATGCAACCGGAGCACCCGGAGAAACCCCACGTGGTCACCGGGCAAACTTCACACTGTATTCCTTCCAGTTTAAAGACATCTTTCCTACAGTAGTGTGACCAGAACTGAGCACAATACTCCAAATACGGCCTCACCAACCTCTTGTACAACAGCAAGTAAGAACAGCAACAGTCCCTAAACATCTAAACTCCGTATGCTGGAGTAACTCAGCTAGACAGGCAGCATTTCTGGAGAGAAGGAATGGGTGACGTTTCGGGTCAAGACTCATCTTCAGACTGAGAGTTAGGGGAGAGGGAGGTACAGAGATAAGGAAGGTTAAGATGTGAAAACGGGGAGACATCAAAGGGGGGTATAGAGGAATGTGATAGGGTATTGTTAGCTAGGGGAAGGAGAGAAGGGGGAGGGAGGGGGAGTGAGAGGGAAAGCAAGGGTTGCTTCAAGTTATAGAAGTCAATGTTAATGCAGCTGGGGTGTAAGTTGCCCAAGCGGAATATGAGGTGCTGTTCCTCCAATTTGCGCTGGGCCTCACTCTGACAGTGGAGGAGGCCCAGGACAGAAAGGTCAGTGTGGGAATGGGAGGGGGAGTTGAAGTGTTTGGCAACTGGGAGATCAGGTGGGTTTAGACGGACTGAGCGAAGGTGTTCAGCGAAACGATCGCAGAGCCTGCGCTTAATCTTGGTGAGTGGGGCTTTGTTTGGGTGAGTGCGGCCTAGTCTGGGTGAGTGGGGCCTAATCTGGGTGAGTGGGGCCTAGTCTGGGTGAGTGGTGCCTAGTAAGTCTGGGTAAGTGGGGCCTAGTCTGGGTGAGTGGGGCCTAGTCTGGGTGAGTGGGGCCTAGTCTGGGCAAGTGGGGCCTAATCTGGGCGAGTGGGGCATAGTCTGGGCGAGTGGGGCCTAGTAAGTCTGGGTGAGTGAGGCCTAGTAAGTCTGGGTGAGTGGGGCCTAGTAAGTCTGGGTGAGTGGGGCCTAGTCTGGGTGAGTGGGGCCTAGTAAGTCTGGGGCCTAGTCTGGGTGAGTGGGGCCTTGTCTGGGCTGAGGTAAGGTAGAACCATGAATATTGACCTTTTCCTCGTCCATTGATGCATTGTCTGCACACGCCCACATCTAGTCTTTTACCCCTGATTTGCCAAATTAAAAAGGCCATGTTTACCTTCAAAGGTAGACAAAAAATGCTGGAGAAACTCAGCGGGTGAGGCAGCATCTATGGAGCGAAGGAAATCCATAGGCGACGTTTCGGGTCGAGACCCTTCTTCAGACCTCGACCCAAAATGTCGCCAACTCCTTTTCTCCACAGATGCTGCCTCACCCACTGAGTTTCTCCAGCATTTTTTGTCTACCTTCGATTTGCCAGCATCTGCAGTTCTTTCTTAAACATGTTTACGCTCAAGATGTCTGACGTGGATTTTAATGGGAAACTGAAAACATGTAATATTGTCACTTCTTCTTCTTGTGTCGCATTTATTGCAACAGCAGTGCACAATGCATAAAAAACATTCAAAACAGGTTCTTGCAAAATTGCAAACGAATTGCTGCAAAAATATAAACATAAGTATATCTAAATTCAAAATAACCTAGATTTAGAATAAATGGGAACTCTAAAAAAAGGTTCTAATTCTAAAAAACGGTTTTCTTTACTGCAAAAACTTACAGTATTTGATTTGCAGTTTTTGCACACTCATTTATAACATTTTACATAACATTTTATAACAATACAACTTGAGTATTAAAACAAGGACAACTTCATGAAGAAAAAAATGTGTACAACAATGACCCCAATCATCCCATTCCACTCACTCATTACTCTTGACTCAACCAAAATTATTACTGAAATATTGGTCATAAATTTGTTGCAAAAATGCTCCAAAATAAGGCTTAGAATGCACCAGAGAGCATCTAAAAACCCCAGAGCTACCAGGGCCTTAAGCCGGCCCTGGACCCCAGCCGCAAGGCGCTTTGCACACATTATTTCACATAATGTTGTAATCCTGTCATGCCACCTCCCTTTTTGAAAAGCTTTGTACGGGCCTGTACTATCTATCTGTGATAGACACAAGATCCTGCTGTCATTTCTGTTAACCAGCTTTCTTCTTAGGCCCCCTGCGGTCATGGCTGACCATGGGTGTCTCCAGGGTTGGAGGACGCCTGTGCGTGACTTTGTTTAACGTGGGGAGACTGGTGCACAGACAGCCACCTCACGGTCCTTGACAGATCTGGGTCAGGATCCAGTGGCATGGAGTCCAAGACGACCGGAGACCCTTTTCTGCTGCAGCCTTCATCCGCCTTCCCAGCCGTTGTGACGTTAGCTCCACTAAGGTCAGCCATCGTCCTCTGCCTGTTCCACCGTTGAGGTCTTGGTTGGATTGCTCTTTGTCCCCCTCGACCTTACCGCCATGGGTGGCCCTACCAGGAGCATAGCTCCAGACGGCATCGCTCTCAGGATCTCAGGCCCACACAAGCTTCTCCACCACGACAAGGTGACGATCAATGGAGAAGCATCTTCACTGTCCACAATACCATCTACTTTAATGTCATCTGCAAACTTAAGGGCCTGTCCCACGACCTGCATGTGGCAAGCGCGACCAAACCGGAAGCGGGGGCCGCGCGGAGGTCGAGGTAGTGACGTGAAGCTCGAGCGAAGTCCGCGGGAAGTTTGCGCGTGACGTACGGCTTCAAGACGTGCGTACGGCATCGAGAAGCTGCGTATGCCCGTCGAGGCGGTGCGTACGGCGTCGAGGCGGCTGCAGGGTGGCAGGCCGTTGCCGCGCAGAATCTTTGAACACGGTCAATTTTTCGGAGCCCCGCGCGATGTTGGTCCCAGCTCCGCACAACTCCATAGAGCTCCGGCGATCGAAGTGGGACCGGCCCCGCGAGGCCGTACGGCTCAAGCGAACACGTTAGGTCGCGCTTGCCGCATACAGGCGCATGCTGGTGGGACCGGCCCTTTAGTATGCGTGCCGTGCACATCCTTCTCCAAATTGTTGATTAAAACCACAAAGAACAATGGGCTCAACACTAATCCTCGACGCACACCACCAGTCTCAGGTGTATTTTAGTTTAGTTGAGAGATACAGCGCGGAAACAGCCCATTCTTATCCAAATTGTTAATGCAAACAGCACCATTGCACTGAATACCGTGCACAGGTCAACCAAGCAGTGACCTGGTGCACAGACCATGATCTCTTACTCAATTCATCAAAAACAAAAGAACTCATCATCGAGCCAAGACAGCAGCCACCCCCCAAAACTCCTGTGCTCATTAAAGGTGAACCCATCTCCATCACTGACACATTCAAACTCCTTGGAACCCACATCAGCAACTACCTCAAATGGAGGAAAAACGTAGACCACATCTATGGAAAAGCCCAGCAAAGACTTTTCCATCTCCGACAGCTCAGGAAGTTCAGAGTAAGGTCTCATCTCATGCTCCGCTTCTATACAGCCATCATCGAAAGCATCCTCACTTCATCCATCACAGTCTGGTTCGGCAGTCTCGACTCACTCTGCCGGAAGAAATTACAGCGCATCATCAACAGAGCATCCAAAATTATTGGCTTACCCCTACCCTCCCTTGAATCACTTTACCACAAACGGACACTACACAGAGCCCGCAAGATCATCTCTGATCCCACTCACCCTGCACACTATGCCTTTCAGCTACTGCCCTCTGGGAGGCGTTACAGGACAATTGCCTCCAAAACAAACCGCTTCAAAAACAGTTTCATTCCCACTGCAATTAACATTTTAAACTCTGTACGGTGAGGAATAAGAATAAGCATGGCCCTTATGTATTATGTCATGTGTCTGTATGTATGTATATCTATGTTATATGTTTAATGTTTGATGAAATGTTGGAACCTGTACCGAGCTGTACTGATAACAAATTCCACCAGCCTGGCTGTGTGGTCATTAAAATACAATACAAAAATACCAGTCACAGGTCTGATAAACAATCTTACACCATCACCCTCTGCTTCCTTCCATGAAGTCATTCCTGTTTCTGGGCATTGTCTGAGCCTTTGTGCCGGTGATGCTGCTGCAAGTTAGATGATCATTGTACCTGTACCCCACTGTGCTATATAAGTGAGAGGAGCAGAGTTAGGCCACTCGGCCCATCAAATCTACTCCGCCATTCAATCGTGGCTGATCTATCTCTACCTCCTAACCCCATTCTCCTGCCTTCTCCCTATAACCCCTGACACCCGCACTAATCAAGAATCTATCTAAGGTACACAAAATTGCTGGGGAAACTCAGCGGGTGCAGCAGCATCTATGGAGCGAAGGAAATAGGCGACGTTTCGGGCCGAAACCCTTCTTCAGACTGATGGGGGGTGGGGGGGGGTTAAGGAAGGGGAGGAGACAGCAAGGGCTAGCAAAATTGGGAGAATTCAATGTTAATGCCATACGGACGCAAGGTCCCCAGACGGAATATGAGGTGCTGTTCCTCCAATTTCCGCTGTTGCTCACTCTGGCAATGGAGGAGACCCAGGACAGAGAGGTCGGATTGGGAATGGGAGGGGGAGTTGAAGTGCTGAGCCACCGGGTGTTCAGGTAGATTATTGCGGACTGAGCGGAGGCGTTCGGCGAAACGATCGCCCAACCTACGCTTGGTCTCCCCGATGTAAATCAGCTGACATCTAGAGCAGCGGATGCAGTAGATGAGGTTGGAGGAGATACAGGTGAACCTTTGTCGCACCTGGAACGACTGCTTGGGTCCTTGAATGGAGTCGAGGGGGGAGGTGAAGGGACAGGTGTTGCATTTCTTGCGGTTGCAACGGAAAGTGCCCGGGGAGGGGGTGGTGCGGGAGGGAAGGGAAGAATTGACGAGGGAGTTGCGGAGGGAGCGGTCTTTGCGGAAGGCAGACATGGGGGGAGATGGGAAGATGTGGCGAGTGGTGGGGTCACGTTGGAGGTGGCGGAAATGGCGGAGGTTTATGTGTTGTATTTGGCGGCTGGTGGGGTGAAAGGTGAGGACCAGAGGGAATCTGCCCTTGTTGCGAGTGCGGGGATGGGGAGTGTCAAGTCTTCTAATGTTTTTGCAGTTTCCCCGCTTGAAAGGGATTTGATTTATCTACCCCGAAATGATGAACTGGATTCACTCAGACCAAACACTTCTTTTCCACCTTTTTTATTTTCTCCTTCTTTTATTTTGGCAGATTAGTCCTTAGCAGTTTTTAGCAGTTTTAGTCTTTACCATTTTTGGTCTTTATCAGTTTTGGTCTTTATCAGTTTTGGTCTTTAACAGTTTTGGTCTTTAACAGTTTTGGTCTTTAACAGACACCACCAATATCAACACGTTAGCCAGACACGTTTCTCAGCTTTTAAAGGGTTAAACAGAGTCTCTGGGGCTGCAGTCTTCGACTCAGTCCATTTAGAGTTCAGTCCTTACCGGCTGCCAATCGGGTCTGTAGAAAATCAGTCCTGCTTGCCTTTTCTGGCTCTCTCGCGGCAGTCTTTTCGGACAGTCCTTTTGATTTACTGTTCAAGTTCTCTGCTCGCAAATTTCTTGTCTCTCCTCCCACTGGCTTCTGGTGCTGTGTGCCCTTTTGACCCCCAGGCAGAACTCGGCAGGTTGGGGTTCCGCCCACTTTAATCACTGTCTCGTGATTTCAATTGTAGCATTTTTCTGCACCTGTTCTTTAATTTCAGTTTGACTTGACACCTCCCACTCGATCTTCCAATGGAACCACTTGGGAGTTCGACGCTTTAAAGTCAAACTTTGAAGTCTAGGTTTGATGGGGTCTTTATAGGCTACCAGTCGATCTGTTGTGGTGCTTGGGAAAGTTGTGCCCCATTGCGCAGCACAAAAAATGTATTTTAGAGCATTTTCTTGTTTTCTTATTGTAATGACTCCTGTCAAAGAGATGGCCTCCCACTTTGGATTGTTTAGGGCTTTGTTCTTGCCAAAAAACCTCTTCGCTGCTCTCCAAATCCATGCAACTGTCTTGATCAGTCGAGTTAGAATGCTGAACCGCTTGACATCAACAAGGTTCTGAATAGCTGGCCCTGCAGGTGGTCTCTTTGGGTTTGTTGGTTCCGGTTCTTGGTTCTCTACTTTGGCCCTTGATAGTGCTGCAACAAAAGCTTTCTTCTGTAACTTGTTGATGTTCTCTCTGGCAGTGGCAGCCAGTTCTTTAGCTGATTTTATTGGCCACTCACTCACAGGCAATACCAGGAACTTCGGTCCATTTTGCCACTCCGAATACTGAGCAAGGTCTTGAGGGCTGGCACCTCTGGTGATTACATCAGCGATATTTTGTGGGCCAGGAATCCACCGCCAGTTCTGAATGTTGGTGCTTGTTTGAATCTCTCCAATCCGATTGGGGAAGAATGTCTGAAATCCGTAGCTTTCTCGCTGTATTGCACCAAGGATTGTTTGGCTATCCACAAGATGATACCATTTCTCCACTTGAATTCGACTGTGTAGCTCAAAATACTTCTTTAAGCGTGAGGCGAACACTGCTCCGCACATCTCTGCTTTAACAGCGTCTCCTCTGTGGTCCAAGAGAGTTAACTTGGCCTTGGATTCAACAAGTCTGACAATTGGGCCATGGTCTGAATCCCATCTCAGGTACATCACTGCCCCGTAGGTGTGCTCACTTCCGTCAGAAAAGGTGATTCCCAAGGGTTCAGTTGCGGAGCAAGAGGGAGTCAGTGCCCTGACGAACTTGACTTTTCCAAGTTGTACGTACTCTTCAAAGAGCTTAATTGCATCCTCCCTGAGTCCACCTGAGAGTGCCATGTCCCATGTGTCTCTGACCGAACAGCTTCCCTCTTTTGCTTCTTGGAAAGCTCTGCGTACTAGAATCGCTCCCTTTTGCTTAACAGGAGCCACTATGCCGATGGGATCATATAGCCCTGCTACCTGGCTGAGAAGCTCTCTTCTTGTTAGGGGATTTGGCGTCTGAGTTTTGATTTGCTCTTGTAGAAGGCCTTGACCAAGCCGCATCTTTTTCTTTCTCTTGGAGAAATTGATTCCCACCATAACGTGGAGCATGTCCTCTTCAACAATGTAGCCCAGACCAAGTGCCTTGTTATCATTATTATGCATTTGGTTTGGTAGGATCATGCTTTTTGTTTTGCTTTTCTTTAAAGCATCACTGTCCTCCTTCCTCCCACTTTGGCCAGACAGGACCCAAGGCTTGAGCTCTAACCCATCAGCTTTTAGGATTCGTTCCACATATGCTGTGATGATTCTCAACTGGTCGAGGCTTTTGTGAGATGTGAGGATGTCGTCAACATAGCTGTCTTTCTGGAGTACTTGCTGCTCATCCTTGAGGTGGGTAAAAGAAGGAAGATTAGCAGACTCACGCATTGCCAACTGTGCAATGCACCCCGCAGGTTTGTCTCCGATGTTCACTCTTGTGATAGCATACTCTCCCAGCTCCTCGTTCTCGGAATCTCGCCAGAGGAATCTGTGTAAGTGTACTTCACGGTCCTCCAACCAGACTGATTTATACATCTGCTTTATGTCTCCCAGAGCAGCATAGATTCCTCCTCTGAATCTGAGGAGGACGGCGCGAATTTGGTTGAGGACGTCTGGACCTTTCATCAGCAAATCATTTAAGCTGACACCATTGCACTTTTGGCTGCTGTTCCACACTAGTCTCACTGGGGTTGTGACAGAGTGGGGGTTTGGAGCAATAAGGTGACTCACATACCACACTGGTCCCTTCCAGTTTGCAATCATGTCTTCGGACAATTTGATTGCAGCCTTTCGGTCCACCATGTCGTGCACCTGAGCTGTGTAGGCACTTTTCCATTCAGGTTCTCTGGATAGCTGCCTCTCCGTCCTGAGAAATGTGGCTTCCACTGTCCTTTTATTATTTGGTAGAGAAGCTGGGTCTTCCAACCAAGGATAGCTAGCATGCCAATGTGGGTCTTTACTGTGACGGTCTCCTGTTACGTAGGTGAGGCCTTCCCTTACCACTTCGAGCTCTCTCTCTTCAGCAAGAGTCATTTCTTTTCCGCCTGGCTGGCAGTTTCCACAGCGGCAACCCCCGCACTTTGGCTCGCATGCTGCTCCAATGCTATCCCACTTCCACCAATCCAAGAAGTCCCGATTGGCGGTTGATGTGCGTGACTTCTGAACTTTGACGGCGACCTGTCCGTTTGGTGAAAGTTCCTCAGGGACCGGGGCAGTGAGCTCCTCATACCTTAAAGCAGCTGCTCTCATTGATCTTGCGAAGTGTGTTTTGGACATGTGGGCTGACCTAGTAAGCTTCTCAAATAGCTCAGGATGACAACCTCCAACAGTCTTTCCCAGTGGTCCATCCCACAGAATGAGATCTCCAACAGTTCTAATCCTCTGAGGCGCTAGCTGACCTTCTCTATGGCTTATGAGCAAATGTATCTCTTTTGGTCTCACAAGTTCCTCAAGTGGGACGTCTGGAAAGAACTTTTGCAGCTGCTGTGGTGTCACATGTTTGTGAACATCTGCAATGCTGTCCAATCCATAACAAACTAACTGGTGCGACTTGAGTGTGCCCTTGGGAGTCTTCACTCGGATCTTTAGAAGGTAGCGCCTCGTCTCTACATGGACCTTCATCCCCCCAACTCCATGGACGATAAGCGTGATGTCTTCACTCCTAAGGTTCAGTCTACTCGCAGCCTTGTGAGTTATGTAGTTGGTATCTGAAGCCAAGTCAATTAATGTCCCAACCTTTTGTCCAGCATTTGCTACGACCTCCAGAAGCATCAAAATCACTGGATGCTCTTGCAGTCCACCTTCCTTTAGGAGGCTTGGCTGATGCTTTGCAGTGTTGGAGGCTCTTGATGCAGTGTTGGAGAACACATCTCGGCATTGTTTTGCCAACTCTGGTGGAAGTTTGCTGAAAAACACCTCTTGGTCCACTGTATATTTCTTCTTGCTTTTATCTTCCTCTGGACCAAATTTACTCCTTCTCTGATCCACACTGCTTTTCCTCATCTCATAATTGGGGCACAGATAAAAATGATGCTCAGGATTCTGTTCATCCTTGCAGATTTGATTTTTACACAGATATGCAGGTTTGCAGTATGAACCATCATCATGAACTTCAAGACACTTTTTGCATGCTCCCAACTTCTTTACTGCAGCTCTTTTCTCTGTCAGCTTTAGCCCTCGAAACTGCTTGCAGAAGTACAGCTTCCTTTTATGCTTTATGTCACCACAGACTACACAACTTGTGTGGTCATTTTCTGACTTGGTAGACTTGGTTCTGGCATGTCTTGGTTCAGTCCGAGTTTCCTTTCTACTCGGCTCCTCGTCCCTCAGTTGCTCGAGCTGTTCGTATATGCTCTCCTGCTCTTTGAGAAATGACAAGAGACTGTCAAACCGTTTCTCTGGTGCCACACCATTCCTCTTGTCAGCTACATAAACCAGCCATTCCTTCTTAAGGGTTTCTGGAAGCTTGGTTTCAATTGATTTTGTCATCAGTGGATTTTTAATAGCGCCTGTGTCTCCGAGATCGCTCAAGTCATTAAGCGCCTTTTCCACAGCTTGAATTAATTCCACTATTTTACGTGGCTGATGTCCTCTGACAGGTGGGATTCTCTGAAGCTCCTCCACTATCTCAATAGCAATAGCTGTTTGATTTCCAAACCGGTTCTCTAGGACACGAAATATATCATCTGCAGTGTTATAACTTGTGAGGCGGAGGTCTCTTGTAATTTTGTCCTCCAGACTGTCCAGCAATTGAACCTTCTTCACCTCATTTGATCCAGTGGGTTCACCTTGCTTTTGCAGTGCTTCCCAATCCTTCCTCCATCTATAAAAGTCACGCTTGTTTCCAGTAAACTTAGGAAGGGCCGTGGGCCTCAGTCTGATGGCTGGTGAAGGATAATTGAAAGCTTTCGCCGCTTGTGCTAATCCTTCAGCGTCCTTCTTTATTCTTGCCTGTATGAAGTCAGCCTTCCTGGAAACCAGCTTGGGGACGAGAAGCTCGAGTGTTCTTAGGTGTTTCTGGAAGCTCTCTTGCTCATCCAGAGGGACCCAACGTTTCCACCGACTGTACGTCTCCTTTGCAGTCTGTACCAGTTTCTGCAGCTGGTTAAGCATGAATTCATATGCTTCTTGGTTGCTATTTGATGGTGCGGTGGCAGCAGCAAGTTCACATGCACCATCTGCTGTCTGTAGTGAGGTGGATAATTCAACATTTCCAAAGTTTGCCCATAGAGTGGCCTGGATGAGCCCTTTGACCTCTTTTAGTTTCGACTCACACTCCTTTGCAGTCTTTGCCAGGTCGGCATTTTGCTGTTCAGTTAACACAGTTTCTTCATCTGCGTCCAGCTCCGCCTCCAGCTCTGCAATGAGTCCAG
Organism: Amblyraja radiata; assembly: GCF_010909765.2. Taxonomy (NCBI): domain Eukaryota; kingdom Metazoa; phylum Chordata; class Chondrichthyes; order Rajiformes; family Rajidae; genus Amblyraja; species Amblyraja radiata. Next base: position 89,748,502 of record NC_045962.1, on the reverse strand, counting down.
CCTCCACATCGTCATTGGCTTCCATGACTTTTTCGGCCTCCTGCATGAGTTTGTTGAAATTGTTCCTGAGCTCCTCTTCAGACATTTCTTCATGGTTTCTAATGATGCTGTTAACAAGACGAGAGAATGCCCTTTTTGCTGTTGTCCTCTTCAGCTTGAGCTGCTCAGCTGACTTTCCAGCAACTTCATCAGCCATGTTTTATCTTGACTTAACTGTCTCTTTTCCAGGTTTCCAGATCTCCTGGCCCCGCCCGGTTTTTCACTGGAGTCTCCTGGTCACAGCGGTTTTTCACTGTCAAGTCTTCTAATGTTTTTGCAGTTTCCCCGCTTGAAAGGGATTTGATTTATCTACCCCGAAATGATGAACTGGATTCACTCAGACCAAACACTTATTTTCCACCTTTTATTTTCTCCTTCTTTTATTTTGGCAGATTAGTCTTTAGCAGTTTTTTTTAGCAGTTTTAGTCTTTATCAGTTTTGGTCTTTATCAGTTTTGGTCTTTAACAGTTTTGGTCTTTAACAGTTTTGGTCTTTAACAGACACCACCAATATCAACACGTTAGCCAGACAAGTTTCTCAGCTTTTAAAGGGTTAAACAGAGTCTCTGGGGCTGCAGTCTTCGACTCAGTCCATTTAGAGTTCAGTCCTTACCGGCTGCCAATCGGGTCTGTAGAAAATCAGTCCTGCTTGCCTTTTCTGGCTCTCTCGCGGCAGTCTTTTCGGACAGTCCTTTTGATTTACTGTTCAAGTTCTCTGCTCGTAAGTTTCTTGTCTCTCCTTCCACTGGCTTCTGGTGCTGTGTGCCCTTTTGACCCCCAGGCAGAACTCGGCAGGTTGGGGTTCCGCCCACTTTAATCACTGTCTCGTGATTTCAATTGTAGCATTTTTCTGCACCTGTTCTTTAATTTCAGTTTGACTTGACAGGGAGAGAGAGCAGTGTTACGGGGTATGGATGAGACCCTGGTGTGAGCCTCATCTATGGTGGCGGAGGGGAATCCCCGTTCCCTGAAGAACGAGGACATTTCCGATGCCCTGGTATGGAATGTCTCATCCTGGGAACAGATGCGGCGTAGGCGGAGGAATTGGGAGTAGGGGATGGAGTCTTTACAGGGGGCAGGGTGGGAAGACGTGTAGTCCAGATAGCCATGTGAGTCAGTGGGTTTGTAATGTATGTCGGTCAGGAGTCTGTCCCCTGCGATGGAAATGGTGAGGTCAAGGAATGGTAGGGAAGTGTCGGAAATCGTCCAGGTGCATTGGAGTGCCGGATGGAAGTTGGTGGTGAAGTGGATGAAGTCAGTCAGTTGTGTGTAGGTGCAGGAGGTGGCCCCAAAGCAGTCGTCAATGTAACGGAGGTAGAGGTCGGGGATGGGGCCCTGGTACGTCTCGAACAAAGATTGTTCAACGTACCCGACAAAGAGGCAGGCGTAGCTGGGGCCCATGCGTGTGCCCATAGCTACGCCTTGTGTTTGGAGGAAATGGGAGGAGTCAAATGTAAAGTTGTTGAGGGTGAGGACCAACTCCGCTAAGCGGAGGAGAGTGTCATTGGCTGGGTATAGGTTGCTCCTCTGGTCGAGGAAGAACCGGAGGGCTCCGAGGCCATCCTGGTGGGGGATGGAGGTGTAGAGTGACCGGACATCCATGGTAAAGATGAGGGGGTGAGGGCCCAGAGAGTGGAATGCATCGAGGTGTCTAGAACATAGGTGGGGAGGGATTTGACCAAGGGGGATAGGATGGAGTCAAGGTATGTGGAGATGAGTTCGGTGGGGCACGAACACGCAGAGACAATGGGTCTGCCGGGAGAACCGGGTTTGTGGATTTTGGGGAGAAGGTAAAAACGGGCCGTGTGGGGCTGGGGAACGATGAGGTTGGAAGCTTGGTCGGGCAGGACGTGGGAATTGATGAAGTCGGTGATGGTGCTAGATATGGTGGCCTGGTGCTCGTCAGTGAGGTCATGGTCCAAGGGTAAGTAGGAGGAGGTGTCCGAGAGTTGGCGCGTGGCCTCAGCTTTGTAGAGATCGGCGCGCCAGACTACCACGGCACCTCCCTTGTCGGCTGGTTTGCTGACCCAATCTGGGTTTTTGCGGAGTGATTCAATGGCAGTGCGTTCAGAGGGGGAAAGATTAGAGTGAGACAGGGGAGTGGAGAAGTTGAGGCGGTTGACGTCGCGGCGGCAGTTCTGAATAAAGAGTTCCAGAGCCGGGACTTTATGAGGGGGGTTCCACGAGGAGGGGGTGCGTTGGAGACGGGAAAAGGGGTCATCATTGGGGGGCGAGGACTCCTTCCCATGGAAGTGCGCTGTGAGGCGGAGACGACGGTAGAAGCGCTCCAAGTCATGGTGGGCGCGGAACTCATTGAGATGGGGACGGAGGGGGACAAAGGTAAGACCTCTGCTGAGGACAGACCGTTGGGTGGGGGAGAGGGGGAGGTCGGGGGGGGGGGGTGGTGAACACCCGGCAGGGGTGGGAGTTGGGGCCAGAAGAAGGCAGGTGGGTAGACTGGGGACGGGGCGATGTGTGGGGGGGGGGGGGGGTTGTGGGTGTTGGAGGAGTGGTGGGTGGTCAAGGGCTGGGGGGGAGAGAGGGCTGTAATGTGGGTGGGGAAGAGCGGGGGTGACATGGTTGGGGGGGGATGGAGGAGGGTCAGTGGAGCAGCCACTGAGGTTAGCAAGGCTGGGCAGACGGGCGCTAGGACCCAGTGGAGTTAAGTCCAGGAGAGTGGGAGTAAGCAGCGTGAAGGCTGCAGGCCCAGTGCAGAGTCCAGGCTCCAGGTAAGGCGACGGCTGTGGGTTACTGGAGGGGGGTGGAGTGGCGCGGGTCACCGGACCCGATGGTCGGAGTCCAGTGGTGGTTGAGTCGGGGTCCGCGGGCGATGCGTGGGAGGGAGGGTGGTCCCGGTGGGCGGAGGGTCGGCGGGTCGGCGGCGAGATGAATCGGGTGCGTTGCGGCGGCCATGTTGAGAGCGCCCCCGGTCCGGCGGGTATCAATGCCGGGTGGGTCGGGTCCGGCGGCCATGTTGGGTGGGTCGGGTCCGGCGGCCATGTTGGGTGGGTCGGGTCCGGCGGCCATGTTGGGGGAGCCCCGGTCCGGCGGGTATCGATGCCGGGTGGGTCGGGTCCGGCGGCGATGTCGGAGGAATCGGCGAGGTAGGGGGAGAAAGTCCGAGTTACCGTAGAAGCTGCGAGGCTGGGCGTCATTGGTCGGCAGGTGAGGGTCGGCGGCGGCATCGATGTGGAGGTCGGTGAAGGCGGCGTCCGGGTGAGTATGGAAGTCGCTCCTAGTGGCCAAGATGGCGGGTGTCGCGGGACTCGGGCAGGCGATGCGATGCGATGCGGGCCAGTGTTGGGGCCTATAGTCTGCGGGCGGTCGAGTCGCGGAGTGTAGGCGTCGGGAGCGGCCCGGAGTCGGGATAATTTAAGGTCCTTTGTGGAATTAAGGTAGGCCAGGAATTTTTTATTAAAGAGGTGGATCTTCCGGCGGATGAAATACAGCTGGGGTCCGTTGCAGGTCTGGGTTAGTGAGGCCTGAAGTACAGGGAGTGTCGATGTGAGGTCCTGTTGGTGCCGGCGCATCGCGACCAGGGTGGATCTCAGTGCCCGGTTGGAGAATTGCTGGGTATGCCGGTGGATAGCCAGTCGGTACCGATGGTCCGGTTGGGGTCCGAACTGGGAGGTAGGGAACTGGAGCTGGAAGCCACGGGGTATGAGATGATGGGGCAGGCAGGCCCCGAGGAAGCAAATGTGGCTGTGGTATCGAGTCTGGGTAAGGATGTGGTCGTACAGTTGGAGGGCAGGGGGGATCACTGGGGGAATCTATCTATGTCTGCTTTAAAAATATCCACTGACTTGTGGCCTCCACTGCCGTCTATGGCAAAGAATTCCACAGATTCACCACCCTCTGACTAAATAAATTTCTCCTCATCTCCTTCCTAAATGGATGTCCTTTAATTCTGAAGCTATCTATCTATCTATCCATCACTAAAACTCTTATCTTGAATGTTTGTATACGTGCATGTGTATGTGCGTGTGCGTGATGAGGGTGATCCTGAAACTGCGCCAAAACGGTACATGATAGCGCTACAATTGTTGGTCCACCTTACTTACCATTGTCCTGTGGTGTGCTGTGGCAAGTTTCATTCAGATTGATGGTATATTTTACAACTAATTCACATTTTAAACTTTACAAAAAGCACTTTTCCACTTTCCCCGCCCGTCAGCAGCGTACGATGTCATGACGTCACAATGGGATCCCGAATTTCGCCATATTTTTTTTTTCCACGTGTACTTGCCTGGCCTCACAATGGGGACCCATCGGCTCCACGGTTAAGTTTCCATCTACTTTACAAACGCCTCCACGGGTTCACTTTATTAACTTTAACTTAATTTCAGCCGACAACGGCACAACTTTGAACACCGCAACGCTCATGTGCAGTTTGGTGGATTATTGCGTTGCCCAACGGGAGAGGAGTGGGGGAGGGGGGAAGTGGGGAATAGAGGGAGAGGAGGGCAGTGGGGGAGGTGAGGACGGAGAATGTGGGGGATGGGATAGGGGGATAGAGGGATAGGATATGTTTAGGGAGGAGAGAGGGGTTACGGAGGGAAGAAAGGAGTGACTGAGGGTTGGGGAAAGGAGAAGGAGGGAGAGGTGAGTGGGGGAGGGGAGGAGGAGAGGGGAAAGAAGAGGAAGGGTAAGGGGGGATGGAGGAGGTTAGGGGTAGGAAGAGGGATGGCGAGGCGCAGTTGGGGAAGGGTTCCGTGACTTGCGTCACACCGGGCACCCCTCAGCCGCGCCTGTGCAGTTGGGTGCTATGGATCAGTGATGGAATATTGCCTTGGGGACGGGGCCCAACGTCTCCCACTTTGTCTAGTATATTATATTATCCTAATAACTATAAAACTCTGATCTTGGATGTGTGTGTGTGTATTTATTTGTTTGTGTGCAATCACATCTACTCGAAGAAACGACGCGCTAACGGTAAAATCTTTACATATTCCGGTTTTATCCCGTGAAATCAAAAATTGCCTTGTCTGAAAATTTCATGCATTATTTCTCGAGTTATTTATGAAAATGTTCACAAATCTTAAATATCTTAGAAAATAAACGAGATGGTCTCGCTGATGACATCACAATGGATCTGACCGCCTGCCTCTGCTCGCGCTGCGAGTGACGTCACCCCTGTTCTGTCTTCTGTAATTCTTGGCTTCTTAACTTTTACTTCTTTAAATTTGTCACTTAGCGTTTTTAAACTGCTGCTCAGGTCATGCTGCAAGCTCAGCCAGCTGGGCTCCTTGAAGTACTAGAACATGGTTGCGGCGGTTGTTAGTGCCGAGGGGGCGCGGGGCAGCCCTCCCCTGTGACGCTGTGCACCCAACCCCTCAATCTCTACCACTCTCCCTCTCCACCCCCCCCCCCCCTTTAGCTGCGCGTACGCAGTTGGGTGTTATGCGTGAGTGGATAGGGTGGGGAATGGGGTAAAAGGAGTAATATCAAGAGGGGGTGGTTAGTGTGTGTGTGACGTCGAAGGCCCCCCCTCCCCTCCCCCGCAATCGCGCGCTGAGGGGACGGGACCCAACAGGTCCCACTTGGTCTAATCTATATTACTAAAAGTCTGATCTTGACCACTTCCTGGTGTTCTGTATATTGACTTTTAAAAAAACGCTGCCACTTACGGTTGTGATTTTTGGCCATCTCACTCAGAGTCCCCCTCCGCTGTGCAGGACAAGAGGATTTTTCCCATTGATGAAAAATAAAAGAGTTATTAGTGTTTAAAAAATGTTGAGATTCTCTCTCCTGAAGGCCACGCACCTTCCGGAGGGACTATAAAACCCGAAAGTGTTGAGTACCTCAGACAGTCTCTGCAAGAATGGGGGAGCGAGAGGGTCACGTCTCTCAGTCTGAGCTGTGAATAACACTGAACACATGTCTACTAAACTGTGAGTGTGGTTTTACTGACCTTGAGTGCCCTTAATGTGGTTTGAAAATGAAAATGTGGTTGATTTGAAGTGAAGCGCTGCAAATGGCTGTTGGTGGTGGTTGGTTTGAAGTGAAGTACTGTAAATGGCTGTTGGTGGTGGAAAGTTGACAACTTCCTGTTTGCACTGTATATTGATTTTCTATAAAAAGCTACCACTTACGGCTGTGATTTTTGGCCATCTTACTTAGTCCCCCTCCACTCATCAGGTGCAGAGGATTCTTCCCATCAATGAAAAATAAAAGCGTTATTAGTGTTTAAAAAATGGTGAGAATCTCTCTCCTGTCAATCACGCCATGAAGGCCACGCCCTTTCCTGTGGGAGGGTGGAGGGATTATAAACCCAGAAGTGTGGGCGTGGCTCAGTCTCTGCAAGATGGGGGAGATAGAGGTCACGACTCTGAGCTGTGAATCAACTGAACACACTGAGTGTCTACTGAACTGTGAGTGTGGTGTTTACGTGGTGTTTTATAGTGTTTTCACCCTGCTTGAAATGGTATGAAACTGAATTTGAATGTGGTGGCCTTGCACCCTGCATGAAATGGCATGAAACTGCATTTGAATTTAGTGGCCTTGGACCCTGCTTGACATGGAATTTCAAGGAATAGCCGTGTCAACTGCCAGCCCACCAGTCGTGAGCGAGCTGCCAGCACATCAGGCTTGAGTGACTGAGCTGCCACCCCAAGAATCCATTTGGCCCACAATGTCCATACTAGCCCTCTGGAAATCCGTCCCTTCAGCCCACAACACCCATACTAGCGCTCCAGAAAGCCCCCCCCCCCCACTGGCCAGCAATATTGGAATTGATGGAGAGGTGGAATATTGCATTGAGGGACCAGCCCTCCCGTGTGAACATAGCACTTAGTCTAGTACATGATTACAATCCATCCGTCCACAGTGTACAGATACAGGATAAAGGGAATAACGTTTAGTGCAAGGTAATGCCAGCAAAGTCCGATCAAGGATAGTCCGAGGGTCACCAATGAGGTAGATGGGAGGTCAGGACCGCTCTCTAGTTGGTGAGAGGATGGTTCAGTTGCCTGATAATAGCCGGGAAGAAACTGTCCCTGAATCTGGAGGTGTGCGTTGGTTTTCACACTTCTGTACCCCTTGCCTGGTGGGAGAGGGGAGAAGAGGGAGTGACCGAGTTGAGACTGGTCTTTGATGATGCTGCTGGCCTTGCCGAGGCAGCGTGAGGTGTAGATGGAATCAATGGAAGGGAGGTTGGTTTGTGTGCGGGGATGGTGAGTCGGTGGGCTGAGGGGCCTGTGTCCACGCTGTGTCTAAACGAAACAAAACTAATACTAAACTAAGCCAAAGGGAAGTGCTGCTGTTGTTATTGAGACAAACAAGATTCCACAGCATTGCTTCTGATGCAATCACAGTAATGTTTGCAAATGTCAAAAACCACAAGGTGTGAAATAAGACTTCCTTCAGATTTGAATGAGGAAATAAATGTTCAAATGTATCCTGTGGAATAGGGGTCGGCAACTTACGGCCTACGAAATCATCCGGACCGCAGGCGTTTTCTTCTCTCGATTTGTTTTCGCAACCTGGGCGCTACAGCCAGTCCAGGGGCACGCAGCCGATCTGGGCACGATAGCCAGTCCAGGGGGCACATGAGCTGATCTGGGAACTGCAGAAAACTAATTGAAAAACACGTGAAAACTAATGAGAAAAACCACAGCAAGTGTCATGGCGGGGGAGGGGCGAGACCGTGATCAAAATGGTTCTCCCAGGACAAGGCTATCCCATTGCACTTCGGATGTGCTGACACCCGCAATGTTCCCAAATGCGGGATGCTCAACTGCAACATTTGTGGTGGTGAGGGACTGCGTTCCTGCTCAAAAATAAATTGGGGGGTGGGGATTATCAGCCATGAATGGCTGTGCTGGCTCGAAGGGCCGAACGGCCTACTCCACCTATTGTCTATTGTCATACTATGGCGATAGATGTGGCCCGCCATCTGCTCACAGACATGGGTCCTGGTCCCTATGCAGAACAAGGTTGCCGACCCCTGCTGTAGAAGTTGCAGGGCCTTCAACATTATGCAATTTAATATAGGGAAGTGTGAGGTGTTGCATTTTTCTGACCACTAACATGGTGCAGGACCTACACAGTGAATGTCGGCCTCTGGATAGTGTTGTAGAGCAGAGGGATCTAGGAGTACAGGTGCATGGTTCCTTGAAGGTCGAGTCGCAGGTAGATAAGGTGATCAAAAAGGCTTTTGGCACTTTGGCCTTCATCAGTCAGAGTATTGAGCATAGAAGTTGGGAGGTCATGTTGCAGTTGTATAAGACATCGGTGAGACCGCATTTAGAATATTGTGTTCAGTTCTGGGCACCGTGTTATAGGAAAGATGTTGTCAAGCTGGAAAGGGTGCAGAGAAGATTTATGAGGATGTTGCCGGGACTAGAGGGTGTGAGCTACAGGGAGAGGTTGAGTAGGCTGGGTCTCTATTCCATGGAGCGCAGGAGGATGAGGGGTGATCTTATAGAGGTCATAGAGTCATATAATCATAGAGTGATACAGTGTGGAAACAGGCCCTTCGGCCCAACTTGCCCACACCAGCCAATAATGCCCCATCTACACTTGTCACACTTGCCTGCGCTTGGTCCATATCCCTCCAAACCTGTCCTATCCATGTACCTGCCTAACTGTTTCCTAAACGTTGGGATAGTCCCAGCCTCAACTACCTCGTCTGGCAGCTCGTTCCATACACCCACCACCATCTGTGTGAAAATGTTACCCCTCAGATTCCTATTCAATCTTTCCCCCTTCACATTGAACCTATGTCCTCTGGTCCTCGATTCCCCTACTCTGGGCAAGAGACTCTGTGTATCTACCCGATCTATTCCTCTCATGATTTTACACACCCCTATAAGATCACCCCTCATCCTCTTGCGCTCCATGGAATAGAGACCCAGCCTACTCAACCTCTCCCTGTAGCTCGCACCCTCTACTCCCGGCAACATCCTCATAAATTTTGTCAAGCTTGACAATCTATCTATATTATTAAACCTCTGTTCTTGACCGCATTTGGCTTTCTGTGCTGCGATTTCCGAGAGAACGCCGCCACCTACGGCCGTCATTTTTGACCACCACGCTCAGAGCCCCCCTCCGCCGCATGTGTGCCGAGGAATTTTCCCGTCGATGAAAAATGACAGAGATATTAATGTTTTTACAAAATTCCCCATTCTCTCTGCTGCCCCCGCTGGCGGCAGGGGGGAGGGAGGGACTATAAAACCAGGAAGTGGTGTGCCTCAATTAATCTCTGCAAGATGGAGCTCTGTCAATTAGTCTCTGTCACTCTGAGCTCTGAATGACACTGAACAAATGTCTACAGCACTGTGAGTACCCTTAATTTGGTTTGAAAATGAAAATATGGTTAGAGGTAAAAAAGCACTGCCTGCAAATGGTTGTTTGGGTTGAAGTAAAAAGGCACTCTCTCTCTCCCCTCCTCCCTCTCCCCACCTCTCTCTCTCTCTCCCTATCCCTCTCTCTTTCTCTCTCTCTCCCCCCACTCCTCTCCCCCTCTCCTCTCCCCCCTCTCCTCCCTCTCCTCCCTCCCCCCTCTCCTCTCTCCCCCCTCTCCTCTCCCCCCTCTCCTCCCCTCTCCTCCCCTCTCCCCCCATCTCCTCTCTCCCCCCCTCTCCTCTCCCCCCACCTCTCCTCTCCCCCCTCTCCTCTCCCCCCCCTCTCCTCCATCCCCCCCCTCTCCTCTCCTTCCCCTCTCCCCTCTCCCCATCTCCCTCTCCCCTCCTCCCTCTCCCTCTCCTCTCCCCTCCTCCCTCTCCCCCGACCTCTCTCTCTCTCCCTATCCCTCTCTCTTTCTCTCATCTCTCCCCCCTCCTCCTCCCCCCTTTCCTCCTCCCCCCCCTCTCCTCTCCCCCCTCTCCTCCCCCCCTCTCCTCTCCCCCCCTCCTCTCCCCCCTCTCTTCTTCCCCCCTCTCTTCCTCCCCCCTCTCTCCCCCCCCTCTCTCTCTCCCCTCCTCCCCTCCATCCTCACCCTCCCTCCCTCCCCTAAACCCCCTCCCCTCCACACCCCCTACACACTTCCCTCCACAACCGCACGTTGGGGGAACAGACCCAACGGGTCTGCACTTGGTCTGGTATATTACTAAAAGTCTGATCTTGACCACTTCCCATTGTTCTGTATATTGATTTTAGAAACAACGCTGCCACTTATGGCTGTGATTTATGGCCATCTTACTCAGTCCCCCTCCGCTGTGCACGACATCCCATCGATGAAAAATAAAAATAGGAGAGGGGGGGGGAGAGGAGAGGGGGGGGGGGGAGGAGAGGGGGGGAGAGAGGAGGGGGGGAGAGAGGAGAGGGGGAGTGGAGAAAAACAAAAGAGTTATCAGTGTTTAAAAAATGTTGAGATTCTCTCTCCTGAAGGCCACGCCCTTCCGGAGGGACTCTAAAACCCGGAAGTGTTGAGTGCCTCATTCAGTCTCCGCAAGATGGGGAAAGCGAGAGGGTCACCTCTCTCAGTCTGAGCTGTGAATAACACTTAACACATGTCTACTAAACTGTGAGTGTGGTTTTACTGACCTTGAGTGCACTTAATGTGGTTTGAAAATGAAAATGTGGTTGGTTTGAAGTGAAGTACTGCAAATGGCTGTTGGTGGTGGAAACTTGACAACTTCCTGTTTGCACTGTACATTGATTTTAGATAAAAGTCACTTACGGCTGTGATTTTTGGCCATCCTACTCAGCCCCCCTCCACTCATCAGGTGCAGAGGATTCGTCCCATCAATTAAAAATAAAAGTGTTATTAGTGTTTAAAAAATGTTGAAAATCTCTCTCCTGTCAATCACGCCATGAAGGCTGCACCCCTTCCGGGTGGAGGGGGAAGGGATTATAAACCTCGGAAGTGTAGGTGTGGCTCTGTCTGCAAAATGGGTGAGGGAGAGGTCACGACTCTGTCTGAGCTGTGAATCAACAGATCACACTGAATGTCCACTGAACTGTGAGTGTGGTGTTTTGTGTGGTTTTATGGTGGTTTCACCCTGCTTGAAATGGTATGAAACTGCATTTGAATGTTGTGGCCTTGCACCCTGTTTGAAGTGGTATGAAACTGCATTTGAATTTGGTGGCCTTGCACCCTGCTTGAAATGGGATGAAACTGCATTTGAATTTGGTGGCCTTGCACCCTGTTTGAAGTGGTATCAAACTGCACTTGAATTGGGGGGCCTTGCACCCTGCTTGAAGTGGTCAGAAACTGCACTTGAATTTGGTGGCCTTGCACCCTGCTTGAAATAGTATGAACCTGCGGAGCTGGCCGAGTCCAGAGCGGGTGGAGCTGTGGTGGACGCTGCTGCGGCCCGACCTTCGGAAATTCGGTGGCTGCAACTGCGGGTTTGGCGGACGGCGGCGCCGGGAGCCCGCGGGTCCCTGGGGGGAGACCGCTTTTCGGGGCTTCCGCAACGGCGACTTCTCCCGGCCGAGTTGCAGGGTTGAAGAGCTCCTGGAGCGGGGCCTTACACCATCGCCCCGCACGGCTTGGAATGGCCACGGGACTGCTAGCGCACGCCGGGGGCTTTAACATCAAGACCCGGTGTGCGACCTTGCATCACCCGGCGTGGCTTTAATGGCCGCGGGACAATCACCATCGCCAGCCGGGGGCTTTGACTTTGACTCTGACATCGGGGGGGAGAGTGCAGTGGAGAGATAAGTTTTTTTGGCCTTCCATCACAGCAATGTGATGGATGTTTATGTAAATTATGTTGTGTCTTGGATCTATTTGTTTGTAATGTATGGCTGCAGAAACGACATTTCGTTTGGACCTCAAGGAGTCCAAATGACAATAAATTGAATTGTATTGTTGTATTGTATTGTAGTATGAACTTGCATTTGAATGGTATGAAACTGCACTTCAATGTGATCGTGGCTGATCATCCCCAATCAGTACCACGTTCCTGCCTTCTGCCCATATCCTCTGGCTCCGCTTTCTATAAGAGCCCTATCTAGCTCTCTCTTGAAAGTATCCAGACAACCGGCCTCCACCGCCCTCTGATGCAGAGAATTCCACAGACTCACAACTCTCTGTGTGAAAAAGTGTTTCCTCGTCTCCGTTCTAAATGGCTTACTCCTTATTCTTAAACTGTGGCCCCCTGGTTCTGGACTCCCCCAACATTGGGAACATGTTTCCCACCTCTAGCGTGTCCAAACCCTAAATAATCTTATATGTTTCAATAAGATCCTCTCTCATCCTTCTAAATTCCAGAGTGTACAAGCCCACCCGCTCCATTCTCTCAGCATATGACAGTCCTGCCATCCCGGGAATTAACCTTGTAAACCTACGCTGCACTCCCTCAATAGCAATAAATTTGTAGACCTACATAAACTATGTGTAAATATCTTCACATTGAGCATCCATATAACCTAGTTTGCAACTATCCTTGCGTTTGATGAGTTACGATTTCCCATTTTCTGCAAATTTAATCAAAAATGTAATAAAATATGTTACCGTTTTTACTTTATTTTGGCATTGCATCACATAAAAATAACAAATACTCATTGATATTTTATTTAATGGAACAACAAACTCAACAAAGTATCCATTCAAACTTCAAAGTATAGAATAGAATCTTAACAGAATACATCACTTCATAAATTGCATTTATATTTCTACAAATATGATATTTGTATTGTATTAAAACAAGGCGATACAGTTATATTAGCCATGAGAGAGTGGCTGTGGAAAAAATATCGTGAAAATTTCAAGCTTATATTTGCACAAGGACTCAGTGCCACACACACACCCATTTGTAACAGCTTCAAAAATTACACAATACAAGATTTCTGCGCGCACGAACTACTAACAATTAGAGGGAAAATTGGTCAGGACCGCTCCCTAGTTGGTGATAGGATGGTTCAGTTGCCCGATAACAGCCGGGAAGAAACTGTCCCTGAATCTGGAGTTGAGTTTAGTATATTGTCCCGTGTACTGATTGATTGATTGATTATACCTTTAATAATCCTTTACTGGAAATTACAGTGCCACGACAGCTTCAAGACAGACATAACACCACACATTTCCTCAAATGGCTTCCATACTTAACAAGTTAAAATACAAGTTAAAATACAAGTTAAAATACAATTAATTAAAAAAAAAGTGCAGTTATTTATGCGCATTATATAACCTTATAGCAGCTGGTAAACAGGACTTCCTATGTCTCTCAGTTTTGCACATTGGTGCAATCAGCCTCTGACTGAAGATGCTGCTCTTGATCACCTTCAGGGCATGGAGTGGGTGAGTGGGGTTGGTCATTATTGAACCCAGTTTGTTCAGAGTTCTGGCCTCTGCCACCTGCTGGACCGTTCGTTGCTCAGCCCCGACCACTGAGCTGGCCTTCCTGATTAGCTTGTCCAGTCTGTTTTTGTCCGTTATGCGGGCGCCATCTCCCCAACAGGCCACAGCAAAAAACAGAGCACTGGCCACCACTGAATGGTAGACACTGCACAGTAGGGGTTGGCAGATGTTAAATGACCTCAGCCTCCTTAAAAAATACAGTCGGCTTTGTCCCTTCCTGTACACCGCCTCCATATGACACTTCCAGTTCAGCTGTCAAGCTGCACCCCAAGGTACCTGTGGTTAGCGACCACCTCCACCTCAGTGCCCTTAATGGTGATTGGTGTTGCTTGAGTCCTCCTCCTCCCCCTCCTGAAATCCACAACTATCTCCTTGGTTTTTTTGGTGTTAAGATGGAGGTTATTGTGTGCACTCCACTCCACAAAGTTACTTATTATGTCTCTGTACTCCTCCTCATTGCCCCCTTTAATGAGGCCGACAACAGCTGTATCATCCGAAAACTTCTGCAAAAAGCAGCTGTTGGTGTTATATTGAAGATCCGCTGTGTAGATGGTAAACAGGAACGGAGCCAGCACAGTTCCTTGTGGAGCCCCTGTGCTGCTCAAGATGGTGCCCGAGACACTGTTCTGTAGGCGCACGTACTGTGGTCTGAGGGAAAGGTAATCCAAACACCACAGTACCAGTGATGGATCCACTTTCATCTTCTCCATCATCTCCTCTAGCAGTCGGGGCTGAATTGTATTGAAGGCGCTTGAGAAGTCAAAAAATGTAATCCTTACAGATGCATCAGTAGTGTCCAAATGTGTGTACACCCTCTGCAGCACTGTACAGAGGTATAGTGAAAAGCTTTTGTTGCGTACTAACCAGTCAGCGGAAAGACAATACATGATTACAATCGAGCCGTCCACAGTGTACAGATACAGGGTAAAGGCCTATCACTACTTTTTTTTGCATTCCTTTATTTTCTTTGTTCTATATCTCTCTATTTGAATGAAACGAAGCGATAGGATAGAACTTTATGCATCCCCAGAGGGAACTTGTTCTCCCGACAGTCACAACACACCACACGATACACGAAAACGTGAAATTAACATTAAATTTAACATGAAAAAAAATAAAAGCGACTGTTGGCTGGTTGTTTGGTGATCGTATGCACAGCGCCTTCACCGGAACGTACAAACAAACAAACAAACAAACAAACACAGACTTATCCCCAGGATTCTAAACTAGAGTCGTCGTTCCCCCCCACCCCCCCACCCCCACACTGGATCCCTCTTTGCTCCCCCACCATCCCCCACGGAGGTTCCCTCACGCCGGGACCCCATTGTCTTCCTCTCCCCCCCCACGCTCATCAACATCGGGAACATGTTTCCTGCCTCTAGCGTGCCCAAACCCTTAATAATCTTATATGTTTCAATAAGATCCCATCCCTACACCTTCTAAACTCCAGAGTGTACAAGCCCAGCCGCTCCATTCTCTCAGCATATGACAGTCCCGCCATCCCGGGAATTAACCTTGTAAGCATTATTTTATCTGATGAAAGTTTCCATGTTGCAAGACACAGCTGCAACATTGCCCATGCAGAACAATCTGCATTTGTTCGAAAGTTAGTTCAGCATTTGTGGAAAGAGAAGCAGCGGTCGCGGAAAATCTCAGCGGGTCAGGCAGCATCTGTGGAGGGAAATAGACTGATGACTCTTCGGACTTCACACTCGAAGCCTTGTCTGCCTATTCCCTCCACAGATGCTGCCTGACCCGCTGAGTTTAGTTTAGTTCAGAGATACAGTGCAGAAACATGCCCTTCGGCCCGCGGAGTCCATGCTGACCAGCGATTCCCGCACACTTACACTATCCTTCACACACTAGGGACAATTTTACATTTATACCAAGCCAATCAACCTGCAAACCTGTACGTCTTTGGAGTGTGGGAGGAAACCGAAGGTCTTGGAGATTGTTGCGAAGAATTGCAGCAGGATCTTGATCGATTGGCCAGGTGGGCTGAGGAATGGTCGATGGAATTTATTACAGAGAAATGTGAGGTGTTGTGCTATGAGACGTCTGACAAGGGCAGTGAATGGTCGGCCTCTTTGTAGTGTTGTAGTGCAGAGGGATCTAGGAGTACAGGTGCACGATTCCTTGAAGGTGGAGTCGCAGGTTGATAAGGTGGTCAAACAGGCTTTTGGTGCTTTGGTCTTCATCAGTCAGAGTATTGAGTATAGAAGGTACACAAAAAAGCTGGAGAAACTCAGCGGGTGCAGCAGCAGCTATGGAGCAGCATCGTTCCATAGATGCTGCTGCACCCGCTGAGTTTCTCCAGCTTTTTTGTGTATCTTCGATTTTCCAGCATTTGCAGTTCCTTCTTAAACATATTGAGTATAGAAGTTGGGAGGTCATGTTGCAGTTGTATCAGACGTTGGTGAGGCAGCATTTAGAGTATTGTGTTCAGTTCTGGGCACCAGGGTACAGGAAAGGTGTTTGTCAAGCGGGGAAGGAATGGGTGATGTTTTGGGTCGAGACTCTTCTTCAGACTGAGCGTCGGGGGAGAGGAAAACGAGATATGGAAGGGTAGGGTGTGAAAAACGAGATATCAAAGGGTGTTGATTTTTTTTTAATTTTAATGATTTTTATTAGAAGCAATTGTACAAGAATAAAACATTCGGCATGTAAAATTATACAATTCTTGTACAGCTTAAATTTTAACCTGAAAATGAGGGAGAAAGAACAAGAGGAAAAAAAGTGAAAAGATAAGACCCCTAGGCTACCAAAGTAGTGTGGCCATAGAGTGAATAAAGATATAAGAGAAAAGAACAAATAAATAAAAAGAATAGGAAAAAGAAAAAAAGAAAAAAGTGGAGATATACCTGTCCCTCATTCCCCCCCCACCCACCCCCCCCCCCCCCCAATCAAAGGGGGTTGATGAAGGAAAATGTAGACTAGATCATTGTTAGCTGGCTAGAAGGAATGGGTGAGGTTTTGTGTCCGGGTCCAAGGTACTCAAGCACTTTGAGGAATCTGAAGAAGGTGCCTTGCTATTCTTGCTATTGAGGGAGTGCAGCGTAGGTTTACAAGGTTAATTCCTGGGATGGCGGGACTGTCATATGCTGAGAGAATGGAGCGGCTGGGCTTGTACACTCTGGAATTTAGAAGGATGAGAGGGTATCTTATTGAAACATGTAAGACTATTAAGGGCTTGGACACGCTAGAGGCAGGAAACATGTTGGGGGAGTCCAGAACCAGGGGCCACACAGTTTAAGAATAAGGGGTAAGCCATTTAGAACGGAGACGAGGAAACACTTTTTCACACAGAGAGTTGTGAGTCTGTGGCATTCTCTACCTCGGAGGGCGGTGGAGGCAGGTTCTCTGGATACTTTCAAGAGAGAGCTAGATAGGGCTCTCACAGATAGCGGAGTCAGGGGATATAGGGAGAAGGCAGGAACGGGGTAATGATTGTGGATGATCAGCCATGATCACATTGAATGGCGGTGCTGGCTCGAAGGGCCGAATGGCCTACTCCTGCACCTATTGTCTATTGTCTAATGCTGAGAACTATATTCTGCACTCTGTATCTTCCCCTTTGCACTACCTATTGGACTTGAGTTTGGCTTGATTGTATTTATGTCCAGTATTATCTGGTGTGTTTGGGCAGCTGCAGAACAAAGCTGTTCCCTGTACCTCGGTACACATGGCAATAGTAAAGCTGAGCGTAAAGAGACGTTGCCTACGTGGTCTAAATGGTGGTTGAGGTTTGGCCGGAGATGGTGTACGATTCTGATCTCCTGAAATCGGCAGTTTCACTTGTCTTCATGAGTCCTACATCGGTCAGGATCTTCACCAGGTTCTTCCTGAATTTCACCCCGATGAATGCGTAGAGGATTGGGTTGATGCAGCTGTGCGTGAAGCCCAGGGTTTGGGTGGCGGACAGAGCCCTGTCCAAGTGGTCGCGTTTGGGGCAAGAGTCTTCGATGAGTTTGCTCCTCATCAGCGTGTCGACCAGCACCGTGACGTTGTGGGGCAGCCAGCACACAAGGAAGGCCAGCACCACCGCGATGATGACCTTCATGGCTTTCTGCTTCTGGAAGCCCTTGGTCCGCCACAGTTTCCACACGGTGACGGAGTAGCAGAAGACCATGGCGGCCAGCGGCACGAGGAAGCCAATCACGTGCCGCAAGAACCTGGTGGCGGTTCTCCAGATGTCGGCCGATTGTCCGTCGAGGATCTCGTAGCACAGGGTCCTGGCACCGTGGGTCCACTCACCCTTGTAGAGGACGGGCAAGGACAGGAGCAGGGCCACGAGCCAGACGACGGCACACACCAGTTTGACCATCCATGACCTATTGCGGCCGTGCGACTGGGCAGAGCGGACAATAACCAGGTAGCGGTCCACGCTGATGCAGGCCAGCAGGAGGATGCCACTGTAAAAGTTCACCTCCTGCAACATACTGATCACCTTACACATGGCGTCACCAAACACCCAGCCAGACACGGCGTCCACTGCCCAGAAGGGCAGGGTGAGGGCAAAGAGCAGGTCGGCCATGGCCAGATGGAGCAGGTAGACGTCCGTGGATGAGATGGAGCGGTGGTTGAGAAGGATGACCACCAACACCAACAGGTTCCCCGTCACGGCCAAGAGACACACCAGGCTGTAGACCACGGCCAGGACAACGCTGATGGAATAACTCGGAACCATTGGTTTGCACGGAGACGCATTTGCATCATATTCATATTCTCCAGTGTAATTTTCAAAAATGTAATCGAAATCCAAGTCACCAAAGTTGATTTTCTTCGAAATCATATTCTGAAACATAGAGCGTAGAGAGTTTTATTGTCATGTGTCCCAGATAAGACATTGAAATTCTTACTTGCTGCAGCACAACAGACAATAGACAATAGTTGCAGGAGTAGGCCATTCGGCCCTTCGAGCCAGCACCGCCATTCAATGTGATCATGGCTGATCATCCCCAATCAGTACCCTGTTCCTGCCTTCTCCCCATATCCCCTGACACCGCTATCTTTAAGAGCCCAATCTAGCTCTCTCTTGAAAGGATCCAGAGAACCGGCCTCTACCACCCTCTGAGGCAGAGAATTCCTCAGACTCACAACTCTCTGTGAGAAAAAGTGTTTCCTCGTCTCCGTTCCAAATGGCTTACACCTTATTCTTAAACTGTGGCCCCTGGTTCTGGTCTCCCCCAACATCGGGAACATGTTTCCTGCCTCTAGCGCGTCCAAACAGAATATGTAAACATAATACAAAATGGAAGATAAAGGTTCAGTGTGTCTATGGACCATAGACCATATATACATAAACCATATACAACCATAGACCATATATAAATATTGCACGATAAATAAACAGATATAGTAACACTGTTATGGTTCAGAGCTTATTTGATATCATGTTTAATAGCCTGATGGCAGTGGTGAGATGAGTGTGTGGCCAGGATGGTGTGGGTCTCTGATGATGTTGGCTGCCTTTTTGAGGCAGCGACTACGATAGATCCCTTCGATGGTGGGGAGGTCAGAGCCGATGATGGACTGGGCAGTGGTCACAACTTTCTGCATTATTTTCCGCTCCTGGGACGGAATTAGGATTTCAAATGACATTCACTATGTGGCTAGTGTTTATCTTAAGAGGACTAGGCACCTGAAGGTGGAGTCGCAGGTAGATAAGGTGGTCAAAAAGGCTTTTGGCATTTTGGCCTTAATCAGGCAGAGTATTGAGTATAGAAGTTGGGAGGTCATGTTGCAGTTGTATAAGACGTTGGTGAGACCGCATTTAGAATATTGTGTTCAGTTCTGGGCACCGTATTATAGGAAAGATGTTGTCAAGCTGGAAAGGGTTCAGAGAAGATTTACGAG
Source organism: Amblyraja radiata (assembly GCF_010909765.2). NCBI lineage: Eukaryota > Metazoa > Chordata > Chondrichthyes > Rajiformes > Rajidae > Amblyraja > Amblyraja radiata. Next base: position 89,729,359 of record NC_045962.1, on the reverse strand, counting down.
GGTTTGCCAGGACTTGAGTGTCTGAGCTACAGGGAGAGGTTGAGTAGGCTGGGACTCTATTCCTTGGAGCATGGGAGGGTGAAGGGTGATCTTATAGAGGTGCACAAAATCATGAGAGGAATAGATTGGGTAAATGCATAGAGTCTCTTGCCCTGAGTAGGGGAATCGAGGACCAGAGGACACAGGTTTAAGGTGAAGGGGAAAAGATTTAATCGGAATCTGAGGGATAACTTTTTCACACAGAGGGTGGTGGGTGTATGGAACGAGCTGCCAGAGGAGGTAGTTGAGGCTGGGACTATCCCAACATTTAAGAAACATTTGGACATGTACATCGATAGGACAGGTTTGGAGGGATATTGACCAAATGCAGGCAGGTGGGACTAGTGTAGATGGGACATGTTGGCCGGTGTGAGCATGTTGGGCTGAAGGGCCAATTAGAATACAAACACAGGGATGTAACGCTGAGGCTCTATAAGGCGCTGGTCAGGCCACATTTGGAATATTGTGAGCAGTTTTGGGCCCCGTATCTGAGGAAGGATGTGCTGGCTCTGGAGAGGGTCCAGAGGAGGTTTACAAGAACGATCCCAGGAATGAGTGAATCAACATGATGAGCGTTTGTCGGCACTGGGCCCGTACTCGCTGGAGTTTAGAAGGATGAGGGGGTACCTCATTGAAATTTACAGAATAGTGAAAGGCCTGGATAGAGTGGATGTGGAGAGGATGTTTCCACTAGTGGGAGAGTCTAGGACCAGAGGGCACAGCCTCAGAATTAAAGAATGTTCGTTTAGGAAGGAGATGAGGAGGAATTTCTTTAGTCAGGGGGTGGTGAATCTGTGGAATTCATTGCACTAACACTATCCTACACACATAGAAACATAGAAACAGAAACATAGAAAATAGGTGCAGGAGGAGGCCATTCAGCCCATCGAGCCAGCACCGCCATTCATTGTGATCATGGCTGATCGTCCCCTATCAATAACCCGTGCCTGCCTTCTCCCCATATCCCTCGACTCCACTAGCCCCTAGAGCTCTATCTAACTCTCTCTTAAATCCATCCAGTGATTTGGCATCCACTGCCCTCTGTGACAGGGAATTCCACAAATTCACAACTCTCTGGGTGAAAAAGTTTTTTCTCACCTCAGTCTTAAATGACCTCCCCTTTATTCTAAGACTGTGGCCCCTGGTTCTGGACTCGCCCAACATTGGGAACATTTTTCCTGCATCTTGCTTGTCCAGTCCTTTTATAAATGTATATGTTTCTATAAGATCCCCCTCATCCTTCTAAACTCCAGTGAATACGAGCCTAGTCTTTTCAATCTTTCCTCATACGACAGTCCCGCCATCCCAGGGATCAATCTGGTGAACCTACGCTGCACTGCCTCAATCACAAGGATGTCCTTCCTCAAATTAGGGACACTGAGGACAATTTACATTTACACCAAGCCAATTAACCTACAAACCTGCAGTCCTTTGGAGTGTGGGAGGAAACCAGAGCACCCGGAGAAAACCCACGCAGGTCACAGGAAGAACATACAAACTCTGTACTGACAGCGCCCGTAGTCAGGATCGAACCAGGGTCGATGGCGCTGTGAGGCAGCAGCTCTACCATGCTGCCCCTGTAACTTGCACTAAACGTTATTCCCTTTATCCTGTATCTGTACACTGTGGACGGCTCGATTGTAATCATGTATTGTATTTTCGGTGGGCGGCGCGACTCTCGTCAGCAGCGCCCTCTGCAGTCCGTCTGTGTTTTATTATTTTTTGTCTCGTTTTTATGTAGTTTTTGTTATTTTTTTTGTTGGGGTATGTGTGTGTGGGGGGGAGGGGGTAACTTTAAAATCTTTCCCCTGCACGGGAGACCCGACCTTTTCTTTGTCGGGTCTCCGTTGTCGTTGGGGCTGCAACGTGGAGCGGCCTCCAGCAGGAACGACCTGGGGTTCCAGCTGCGGAGCTGCCGACTGCTCACCGTCACGGGGCTGGCCGAGTCCGGAGCGGGTGGAGCTGTGGTGGACGCTGCTGCCACCCGACCTCCGGAGATTCGGAGGCTGCAACTGCGGGTTTGGCGGACGGCAACGCCGGGAGCCCGCGGGTCCCTGCTGGGAGACCGCTTTTCGGGGCTTCCGCAACGGCGACTTCTCCCGCCCGAGTTGCGGGGTTGAAGAGCACCTGAGCGGGGCCTTACAGCATCGCCCCGCGCGGCTTGGAATGGCCGCGGGACTTTGCGAGCGCACGCTGGGGGCTCTAACACCAAGACCCGGTGCGCGACCTTGCATCACCCGGCGTGGCTTTAATGGCCGCGGGATAATCGCCATCGCCAGCCGGGGGCTTTGACTTTGACTCTGACTCTGACATCGGGGGGGAGAGTGCAGTGGAGAGATAAGTTTTTTTTGCCTTCCATCACAGCGATGTGATGGATGTTTGTGTAAACCGTGTTGTGTCTCGGGTCTTTATGTTTTGTAATGTATGGCTGCAGAAACGACATTTCGTTTGGACCTCAAGGGGTCCAAATGACAATAAATTGAATTGTATTGTATTGTCTTTCCGCTGACTGGTTAGCACGCAACAAAAGCTTTTCACTGTACCTCGGTACACGTGACAATAACCTACACTGAACTGAACTGACTACACATCCTCCATTGCCAGAGTGAGGCCACACACAATGTGCATCATGTTCCATTTGAGTTACTTAAGGGCCTGCCCCGCTTGGCGATTTTTTTGGCGACTGCCGGCATCATTGACTGAGGTATCAGGCCATCGAAATAGTCGCGGCGGTGATGACATATTGATGCGATGACGTGTTTCCTCAAGTGTCGCAACATTTTTTTTTGTCACCGCTGGATTTTGAAATGTTCAAAATCTTTCGGCGACCCTGATACATCAGTCAATGACGCCGGCAGTCGCCGAAAAAATCGCCAAGTTGGACAAGCCCTTAACCACCTAATGGCATGAATTCACCAAATGAATTCTCCAAATTCAAATAACCACCTTTCTCATTACTCCACTCCTGATCCCAGTCACAAGATCATAAAGTGAGTGCTAGGAGCAGAATGAGGCCATTCGGCCCATCAAGTCTACTCCGCAATTCAATCATGACTGATCTATCTCTCCCTCCTGATCCCATTCTCCTGCCTTCTCCCCGACACCCGTACTAATCAGGAAACCAAGCATCACAGCACGGTTTGGGAACAGCTCCGTCCAAGACCCGCAAGAAATTGCAGCGAATTGTTGACGCAGCCCAGACCGTCACACACACAAACCAACCTCCCTTCCATCGCCTCCATCTACACCTCACGCTGCCTCGGCAAGGCCAGCAGCATCATCAAGGACCAGTCTCACCCCCGGTCACTCCCTCTTCTCCCCTCTCCCATCGGGCAAGAGGTACAGAAGTGTGAAAACGAACGCGCACCTCCAGATTCAGGGACAGTTCACATTTTCCCCATCACCGAGTATGTTTGCTCTCCTCCCAACCCCATCCCCAATTTCCCTTCTATCCGTCCATCCCGTCATCCTCCTGTTCACCCCCCCCCCCCCCCCCCCCGTTACCCCCCCCCCCCCCCCCCCCACCCCCGGCCCCTCCACCCACATCCGGCTTCACTGGTCCTAGACTCTCCCACTAGTGGAAACATCCTCTCCACATCCACTCTATCCAGGCCTTTCATTATTCGGTAAGTTTCAATAAGGTCCCCCCTCATTCTTCTAAATTCCAACGAGTGGCCTACTCCTGCACCTATTGTCTATTGTCAAAGGGGCGAAGGTATCGTTGTGCAGTCACGTGGATATCTAGGGGTTATTTCCATGTATGAACCTTTCTGCACGTTCCCTTCTAGTTACATCATGTGTTACAACACCATTTGCGTTTCACAGACAACTTGGTTTATTTCCACTGGGTACACACGCGAGGCAGGCTCTCATTCCGCCCAGATCCACATCTCTCGTCACATCTATTGCACAGATGTTCCTGGCAACCCCCGGCCCATCCACCCACATCCGGCTTCACGTTTAACTCCTCCTATCCGTATCTGACGCCATTTTGTCTCCTTCTCACCTCCAGCCTTTGCAACCTTCTCCACCCATCTGCCCCTAACCACCCCCCCCCCCTCATCTCTATCCACCTATCACTCGCCAGGCTTTGTCCCGCCCCCACCTCTCTCTTCCAGCTTACTCCCCCCCCCCCCACCTCCACCCCATAAGTCTGAAGAAGGATCCCCGACCCGAAACGTTGCCTGTCCATTCCCTCCACAGATGCTGCCTGACCCGCTGAGTTTCTCCAGCACTTTCTGCTTTCCCTCATCACCCTGTCTCAAATGGGAACGGGCTTACAGTAGCTGACCCATCCCAGCCGTGTGGAACGGAACTGCAGGTGCTGGTTTTCACCGAAGATAGACACAAAAATGCTGGAGTAACTCAGTGGTTCAGGCAGCTTCTCTGGAGAGAAGGAATGGGTGACGTTTCGGGTCGAGATGAAGTCTGAAGAAGGGTCTCGACCCGAAACGTCACCTATTCCTTCGCTCCAAAGACGCTGCCTCACCCGCTGAGTTTCTCCAGCATTTTTGTCTACCTTCAACTTTTCCAGCATCTGCAGTTCTTTCTTAAACATTGAATGGCAGTGCAGCCGAATGACCTACTCCTGCACCTATTGTCTATTGAAAGTCTCCATACCTTCTCCAGAGTTCTGTGCTGTCTTGCGACTGAATCTTGTGCTGATGCAGCTGCTCTCTGGACCGTTAGTGCAAAATGTTGCCAGGAAGTTCTGTGCAATAGATGTGACGAGAGATGTGGGTCTGGGCGGAATGAGAGCCTGCCCCGCGTGTGTACCCAGTGGAAATAAACCAAGTTGTCTGTGAAATGCAAATGGTGTTGTAACACATGATGTAACTAGAAGAGAACGAGCAGAAAGGTTCACACATGGAAATAACCACTAGATATCCACGCGACTGCACAACGATACCTTCGCCCCTTTGGACAATAGACAATAGGTGCAGGAGTAGGCCATTCGGCCCTTTGAGCCAGCACCACCATTCAATGTGATCATGGCTGATCATCCCCAATCAGTACCCCGTTCCTGCCTTCTCCCCATATCCCCTGACTCCGCTACTGTTAAGAGCCCTATCTAGCTCTCTTGAAAGTATCCAGAGAACCGGCCTCCACCGTCCTCTGAGGCAGAAAATTCCACAGACTCATAACTCTAGAGTGCTGACATGGATAGAGAAGTGGTTGGCAGACAGGAAATAAAGAGTAGGAATTAACAGGTCCCTTTCAGAATGGCAGGCAGTGACTAGTGGGGTACCGCAAGGCTCGGTGCTGGGACCGCAGCTATTTACAATATACATCAATGATTTGGATAAAGGGATTCAAAGAACCATTAGCAAATTTGCAGATGACACAAATCTGGGTGGCAGTGTGAACTGTGAGGAGGATGCTATGAGAATGCAGGTGACTTGGACAGGTTGGGGGAGTGCGCAGATGCATGGCAGATGAAGTTTAATGTGGATAAATGTGAGGTTATCCACTTTGGTAGCAAAAACAGGAAATGGCGTCAAGTTGGGAAAAGGGAAGTACAATGGGATCTGGGGGGGTCCTTGTTCATCAGTCTATTAAAGTAAGCATGCAGGTACAGCAGGCAGTGAAGAAAGCAAATGGCATGTTGGCCTTTATAACAAGAGGAATTGAATATAGGAGCAAAGAGATCCTTCTGCAGTTGTACAGAGCCGTAGTGAGACCACACCTGGAGTATTGTGTGCAGTTTTGGTCCCCTAATTTGAGGAAGGACATTCTTGCTATTGAGGGAGTGCAGCGTAGGTTTACCAGGTTAATTCCCGGGATGGCGGGACAATCAACCTGGCGTGCACATTTATATAAGATCAAATAGAACAAGTTGTCCTACAACTTTAGGCTGTGCACGCCACTCGCAGAAGAAGAACATAAGGGGAAAGTATACAGTTAATGGCAAGATCCTTAACAGCAAAGATGTACAGAGGGACAGAAACATAGAAAATAGGTGCAGGAGTAGAGGCCATTCGGCCCTTCGAGCCTGCACCGCCATTCAATATGATCATGGCTGATCGTCCAACTCAGTATCCTTGGTTCTTGGTTTCTTGGTCCTCCAAAATATTCCAAATGGAATTTAAACTGGAGGTGGTGAACTTGATGAGGAAGGAGAGAGGGGAAAGAGGGGGAGGGAGAGAGAGGGAGGGGAGAGAGAGAGAGAGGGGGGAGAGAGGGGAGGTGGAGAGAGAGAGGGGGGAGAGAGGGAGGTGGAGAGAGAGAGGGGTGAGAAAGAGAGGGAGGGGAGAGAGAGAGGGGGCGGGAGGGGGAGAGAGAGGGGAGTGGGGGGGAGAGGAGGGGTAGTAGGGAGAGCTTCAGACGCTGAACCTGATGAGGAAGGAGAGAGCCGCTCCCAGTGCCAGCCCCAGGGCCAGGAAGAACGCCATGACTGCGCCGCCTGTCTCAGCATCACGGGGAGACACTTGTTTGGGGGCGTAGCACATACAGAGGGTGACCAGGTGTCCATTGGAGAAGGCGAAGGCCACCATGAAGACCATGTACCAGGCGTCGTGGAGGAAAGGGGCATCGGGGTAGAGCCCCCCCCCCCCCTCACGTTACAGAACACGAACAGCGGGATAAACTCCAGCCGAGGCAGGATGTGATAGAAGACCATTGTCATCAGGATCACAAGACAGGGGGTGATTAAAATATCCCAAGGCCATCACTTCCTCATCAGACCCACATATTTTGGCAAAGATGGAGGCCAAGGCTGTGCAGGTCCCTGCCACGCCCTGGCCACTCATGAAGACACCAGCTGTACTTGGCCGGTAGAAGCCCAATCAATCCGAACAACCCCTGCAGGACCGCTCCAAAAGAGTTGCATTTCAAGTTCAAGTTCAAGTTCAGGTTTATTGTCATGTGTCCCTGATAGGACAATGACATTTTTGCTTTGCTTCAGCTCACAGAACATAGTAGGCATTGACTACAAAACACATGAATAAATAAACTGATAAAGTGCAAATAACAAATAATGGGTTATTAATGTTCAGAGTTTTGTCCGAGCCAAGTTTAATAGCCTGATGGCTGTGGGGAAGTACCTATTCCTGAACCTGGTCGTTGCAGTCTTCAGGCTCCTGTACCTTCTACCTGAAGGTACACAAAATTACTGGAGGAACTCAGCGGGTGCAGCAGCATCTATGGAGCGAAGGAAATAGGCGACGTTTCGGGGCGAAACCCTTCTTCTGAAGAAGGGTTTCGGCCCGAAACGTCGCCTATTTCCTTCGCTCCATAGATGCTGCTGCACCCGCTGAGTTCCTCCAGTAATTTTGTGTACCTTCGATATTCCAGCATCTGCAGTTCCCTTTTGAACATTCTACCTGAAGGTAGCAGGGAGATGAGTGTGTGGCCAGGATGGTGTGTGGGTCTTTGATGATACTGCCAGCCTTTGTGAGGCAGCGACTTCGATAAATCCCCTCGATGGAAGGAAGGTCAGAGCTGATGATGGACTGGGCAGTGTTTACTACTTTTTGTAGTCTCTTCCTCTCCAGGGCGCTCAAACAGAACCCATCCGGGTTCCGGGTCACTGCTCGTGCGGTCGAACGGTCGGTGCAGAGAGTAGCTTTGAATGTTTGTCTCTTCGTTACGTTACGTGAGTTGTGAGAGTGTTTTGTTTCGTTTTAAGTACATCGGGTATCGATTGCTGCCGTATAGTTCAGTACTTTTGTGGTGTTTTGTGCGGGCGCTGCCACTACCTCACACACACACCGGACCAACGAGCTAACGTTAATTAGCCAGCTAGCTTTTTGCGTTCACTGCTCCAAAGTATGGACTTCACATGGACACTATGGACTCTTATGCTTCTACTGTTCGTCTTGGATTATCTGCCCACTGCATCATATGGATATACTCTTCCGGACAACCAACGGATTACTTACTGCAGGGACTTTTTACTTCAGCTGCATTTTCACTCTCACCAAGCCCCTGCCATAGACAAGTTGCCGGAGGAGCTACAATGTAAACTCCCAACCGACCGGACAGGCACCCTGCACAACAATAGAAAGAAGGTAACGAGACGGGGGAGGAAGAAGAAGGGTGGAATTAAGGCAAGACTTAGGCGAGGAGAAAGTAAGCACCGTGCACTTCCCTCAGTAATCCTTGCTAATGTGCGCTCATTGCGTAACAAGACTGATGAACTGCAAGCTAACGTTTTTCACATGTATGAATACCGGACTGCTTCCATTCTTGCTTTCACTGAAACATGGCTGACTGGGAGTGACAACAGTGACAGCATGCACATAGATGGCTTCGGGTCTCCTGTAAGGTTAGACCGTGATACTGAACTGACTGGCAAGCACCATGGCGGTGGTGTCTGCCTCTACATCAATCCACGCTGGTGCAAAACAGTTGTTGTCAGAGAAGAACTGTGCAACCCTGACATTGACCCTGACAACTCTTGGCTGTCTCCCTGCGTCCCTTCTACCTTCCCAGGGAATTCCCACAACTGTTTTTCATTCTGGTTTATATCCACCCCAGAGCAAATGCATCCACTGCTACGGAACATATAAGAAATATGCTCGACAGACTCGAACTGATATCTCCGGACGCCCCCAAATTCATCATGGGTGACTTCAATCACTGTTCAATTGACAAGTCACTTAAAGGATTCTACCAGTATGTCAACTGCACCACCCGTCTAGGGAAAACACTGGACAAATGCTATGGGTCAATCCCAGACGCCTACAGAGCCGTCTCCCTCCCTCCCCTAGGCTCTGCTGACCACAGTAGCATACTGCTCGCTCCTGCCTACACACCTGTGGTAAAGAGAACAGAGAAAGTCATCAAGGACATCAAACAGTGGACACCGGACAGTATTGACAGGCTTCAAGGGTGTTTTGAAACCACAGACTGGAATGCCCTCATATCCTCCTCCACCAACATCAGTGAGCAAGCGGATACAGTCTCAGCATACATCACTTTCTGTGTAGACAATATTATCCCCTCCAAGAAGGTCACAATCTTCCCTAACAATAAACCCTAGATGACTAAAGATCTAAAAAACATATTGAATAAGAAAAAGAGAACATTTTTTACCGGTTCTGAAGCTGAGAAGAAGGAGGTAAACAGAGAGGTCAAGCGGGCCATAAAAATTGCCAAGCTGAAATACAAGAACAAAGTGGAGCAGACCTTTGGAAAAGGGAACCTCCGTGCGGCTTGGCAGGGCCTTAAGAACATGGCAGCAGTGAACTCTGTCTCTACCAGCCACAAGCCCATTCAGGTAGCAGGAAGCAGCTTCACTTCACTCCCGAATGATCTCAACTCCTTCTACACCAGATTTGAAAAGGACAACAGCACCCAGCTAGAATCAATCGTCTCCACACTCAGACCTGATGACTCCGGCCTCAACATCAACACATCAGAGGTGGTGAGAGCCCTCAAAAGGACTAAAAAGAACACAGCTCCAGGGCCAGACAACATCTGTGGGTGGACCCTATGGCACTGAGCTGAGCAGCTGGGAGGTGTGTTCCAGCATCTGTTCCAGGGCTCTTTGACCAGCAGCACAGTCCCCGCGATGTGGAAAAACTCAACAGTGATTCCCATCCCAAAGAAGGGCACCACCAAGGTCCTGAATGACCTTAGACCGGTGGCTCTCACCTCCCTGGTCATGAAGGCCATGGAGAGGATCATCAAGGAGCACATCACCAAGGCAACTGGCTCGATGATGGATCCATTGCAGTTTGCTTACCAGGCTGGCAGGGGTGTCAATGACGCAAAAATATTCATCTTAAACACCATCCATAAGCATCTGGAAATCCCCAAGACCATAGCCAGACTTTTGTTTGCAGACTTCTCATCAGCATTCAACACCATGCAGCCACATATTTTGGCTGAGAAGCTCATCACCCGCTTCCACCTCAACCACCAACTCACTCTGTGGATTATAGACTTCCTCACCAACAGATCACAGAGGGTGTTGGTGAACCACACCTTGTCCGACACCCTCTTCACCTTCACTGGCTCTCCACAAGACTGTGTTCTCTCCCCACTTCTCTTCATTCTCTACACTGGTGACTGCAGATCCACCCAGCCAAACTGCCACTTTGTAAGTGCTTTGAATTGAATTGAATTGAATTGAAATTGCCGAACCAAGCCACGATGCAACAGGTCAGCATGCTCTCTACTGTGCACCTGTAGAAGTTAGAGAGAGTCCTCCTTGACAAACCGACTCTCCGTAATCTTTTCAGGAAGTAGAGACACTGATGAGCTTTCTTGATAATTGCATCGGTGTTCTCGAACCAGGAAAGATCTTCAGAGATGTGCACGCCCAGGAATTTGCGTTTTCACCATCACGGCTGTGACCAAGAACAGGATAAAGATCCCAAACAAGCTGCCAGCAATCCGCAGTATCTCCGAGACCCTGGGGTACAGGATGGAGTTGAGGCAGGTGAACATCAGCAGGGGCAGCATGGAGAGCAGCGTCATCCAATTCCCAAAATGACAGGGATCCTCGACATTCCCAGTGGAAATCCCGGCCAGCGAAGTATTCCCAGCGAGGCGCTTCTCGAAATAGGGAATAGCGGTGATAAAGAAATTCCATGGCAGCAGCGTTCCCAGTCCAAGGACAAAGAAAATAACCTGAACGACAAAAAACTTGTCATCTGGGCACTGCTTGAGATCTATCGTCCAGGGCCAGGGTCAGTCAGCAGCGTCTGGGAGTGGAGAAGGAGGAGAGAGGGTGAGCGGGGAGGAGGGGAGAGGGTTAAAGCAACATCACCAGTGACTGAGTCATCACTCCATGCATGGGGGAGGGGGAGAGAGAGAGAGAGAGAGAGAGAGAGGGAGAGGGAGAGGGAAAGAGAGAGAGAGAGAGGGAAAGAAAGATAGAGAGAGGGGAAGAAAGTACCTGCCTTCTCTCCATACCCCCTCATCCCTTTAGCCACAAGGGCCACATCTAACTCCCTCTTAAATATAGCTAATGAACTGGCCTCAACTACCTTCTGCAATGGAAGACATTTAAACACTGCATGGATGAACTACAAAATTGTTCATCCCAGTTTGGCAAAAGAATAAATCAGGGAAGGTAGTGCATCCGTGGATAACAAGGGAAATCAGGGATAGTATCAAAGCGAAGGATGATGCGTACAAATTAGCCAGAAAAAGCAGCATACCGGAGGACTGGGAGAAATTCAGAGACCAGCAGAGGAGGACAAAGGGCTTAATTAGGAAAGGAAAAATAGATTATGAAAGAAAACTGGCAGGGAACATAAAAACTGACTGCAAAAGTTTTTATAGATATGTGAAAAGAAAGAGATTAGTTAAAACAAATGTAGGTCCTTTGCAGTCAGAAACGGGTGAGTTGATCATGGGGAACAAGGATATGGCGGACCAATTGAATAACTACTTTGGTTCCGTCTTCACTAAGGAAGACATAAATAATCTGCCGGAAATAGCAGGGGACCGCGGGTCAAAGGACTTGGAGGAATTGAGTGAAATCCAGGTTAGCCGGGAAGTGGTGTTGGGTAAATTAAATGGATTAAAGGCCGATAAATCCCCAGGGCCAGATAGGCTGCATCCCAGAGTACTTAAGGAAGTAGCTCCAGAAATAGTGGATGCATTAGTAATAATCTTTCAAAACTCTTTAGATTCTGGAGTAGTTCCTGAGGATTGGCGGGTAGCAAACGTAACCCCACTTTTTAAGAAGGGAGGGAGAGAGAAAACGGGGAATTACAGACCAGTTAGTCTAACATCGGTAGTGGGGAAACTACTAGAGTCAGTTATTAAAGATGGGATAGCAGCACATTTGGAAAGTGGTGAAATCATTGGACAAAGTCAGCATGGATTTACAAAAGGTAAATCATGTCTGACGAATCTTATAGAATTTTTCGAGGATGTAACTAGTAGCGTGGATAGGGGAGAACCAGTGGATGTGGTGTATCTGGACTTCCAGAAGGCTTTCGACAAGGTCCCACATAAGAGATTAGTTTACAAACTCAAAGCACACGGCATTGGGGGTTCAGTATTGATGTGGATAGAGAACTGGCTGACAAACAGGAAGCAAAGAGTAGGAGTAAACGGGTCCTTTTCACAATGGCAGGCAGTGACTAGTGGGGTACCGCAAGGCTCAGTGCTGGGACCCCAGCTATTTACAATATATATTAATGATCTGGATGAGGGAATTGAAGGCAATATCTCCAAGTTTGCGGATGACACTAAGCTGGGGGGCAGTGTTAGCTGTGAGGAGGATGCTAGGAGACTGCAAGGTGACTTGGATAGGCTGGGTGAGTGGGCAAATGTTTGGCAGATGCAGTATAATGTGGATAAATGTGAGGTTATCCATTTAGGTGGCAAAAACAGGAAAGCAGACTATTATCTAAATGGTGGCCGACTAGGAAAAGGGGAGATGCAGCGAGACCTGGGTGTCATGGTACACCAGTCATTGAAAGTGGGCACGCAGGTGCAGCAGGCAGTGAAGAAAGTGAATGGTATGTTAGCTTTCATAGCAAAAGGATTTGAGTATAGGAGCAGGGAGGTTCTACTGCAGTTGTACAGGGTCTTGGTGAGACCACACCTGGAGTATTGCGTACAGTTTTGGTCTCCAAATCTGAGGAAGGACATTATTGCCATAGAGGGAGTGCAGAGAAGGTTCACCAGACTGATTCCTGGGATGTCAGGACTGTCTTATGAAGAAAGACTGGATAGACTTGGTTTATACTCTCTAGAATTTAGGAGATTGAGAGGGGATCTTATAGAAACTTACAAAATTCTTAAGGGGTTGGACAGGCTAGATGCAGGAAGATTGCTCCCGATGTTGGGGAAGTCCAGGACAAGGGGTCACAGCTTAAGGATAAGGGGGAAATCCTTTAAAACCGAGATGAGAAGAACTTTTTTCACACAGAGAGTGGTGAATCTCTGGAACTCCCTGCCACAGAGGGTAGTCGAGGCCAGTTCATTGGCTATATTTAAGAGGGAGTTAGATGTGGCCCTTGTGGCTAAGGGGATCAGAGGGTATGGAGAGAAGGCAGGTACGGGATACTGAGTTGGATGATCAGCCATGATCATATTGAATGGCGGTGCAGGCTCGAAGGGCCGAATGGCCTACTCCTGCACCTAATTTCTATGTTTCTATGTTTCTGTGGCAGAGAATTCCAGAGATCCACCACTCTCTGGGTGAAAAATGTTTTTCTCATCTCGGTCCTAAAAGATTTCCCCTTTATCCTTAAACTGTGACCCCTTGTCCTGGACTTCCCCAACAAAGGGCAAAATCTTCCTGCATCTAGCCTGTCCAACCCCTTAAGAATTTTGTACGTTTCTATAAGATCTTGGGGTTCAAGTCCGTAGCTCCCTGAAAGTGGCAACACAAATAGATCGTGGAATGGTAGGCAAATGGTATGCTTGGACTGTGTATAAGTCAGGAAGTCATGATGCAGCTTTATAGCACTTTGACTATCGCAACGTTTAAGAAACATTTAGATAGGTACATGGATAGGACAGGTTTGGAGGGATATGGACCAAACGCGGGTAGATGGGACTAGTGTAGATGGGACATGTTGGCCAGTGTGGGCAAGTTGGGCTGAAGGGCCTGTTTCCACACTGCATCTCTAAACAAATAACGTGTGAAAAGAACAGAAAAACAGTTCTCTGGTGTTGTGTTATGCACCAGGTTTAGCAACATCAACGTGACATCATCTTTTAGAGTTAGTTGGGAAATTTGAAAGAGGAAAGAGCTGCCGTTTAACGCTTGTTCAGAAACAGGAATTTATTTGCAGAAATGTACTTGAAAAACGACTTCACCCAGAGAGTCGTGAATCTGTGGGATTCTCTGCCTCAGAGGGCAGTGGAGGCAGGTTCACTGGATGTTTTCAAGAGAGAGTTAGATTTAGCTCTTCGGGCTAACGGAATCAAGGGATATGGGGAGTACTGATTGTGGATAATCAGACATGATCACATTGAATGGTGGTGCTGGCTCTATTAAGTGCGCCATTTAAGAATAAGGGGTAAGCCATTTAGAACGGAGACGAGGAAACACATTTTCTCACAGAGAGTGGTGAGTCTGTGGAATTCTCTGCCACAGAAGGCTGTGGAGGCAGGTTCTCTGGATACTTTCAAGAGAGAGCTAGATAGGGCTTTTAAAGATAGTGGAGTCAGGGGATATGGGGAGAAGGCAGGGACGGGGTACTGATTGTGGATGATCAGCCATGATCACATTGGATGGCGGAGCTGGCTCGAAGGGCCGAATGGCCCACTCCTGCACCTATTTCCTAAGTTTCTATTTTTCTATCTTTCCAAAAAACAAAAGGAGTTACAAGAAACTGCAGGTGGCTGGTTTACAATAAAAAGACACAAAATGCTGGAGTAATTTTGGCGGCACGGTGGCGCAGGGGGTAGAGCCGCTGCCTCACAACCTCAGAGTCCCAGGTTCGATCCTGACGACGGGTGCTGTCTGTACGTTCAGCCCGTGACCTGCGTGGGTTTTCTCCGGGAGCTCCGGTTTCCTCCCACACTCCAAAGGCGTGCAGGTTTGCAGGTTAATTAGCTTGGTGTAAATGTTAATTGGCCCTAGTGTGTGTAGGATAGTGTTAGTGTACGGGGTGATCGCAATTCGGCACGGACTCGGTGGGCCGATGCGCCCTTTGGCTAATCATCCTAAATCATTACCCCGTTCCTGCCATTTCCCTATATTCATTGATTCCTTTAGCCCTAAGAGCTAAATGTAACTCTCTCTTGAAAACATCCAGTGAATTGGCCTGCATGACCTTCTTTGGCAGAGAATTCCACAGATTCACAACTCTCTGGGTGAAGAGGTTTTTCCTCATCTCAGTCCTAAATGGCCGACCCCTTATTCTTAAACTGTGACCCCTGGTTCTGGATTCCCCCAACATCGAGAAAGGTTTTCCTGCTTCCAATATAAGGTATCCTCTCATACTTCTAAATTCCAGTGAATACATAGAAACATAGAAAACAAGTGCAGGAATAGGCCATTCGGCCCTTCGAGCCTGCACCGCCATTCAATATGATCATGGCTGATCATCTAACTCAGTATCCTGTACCTGCCTTCTCTCCATACCCCCTGATCCCTTTTGCCACAAGGGCCAGATCTAACTGCCTTAAATCTAGCCAATGAACTGGCCTCAACTACTTTCTGTGGCAGAGAATTCCACAGGTTCACCACTCTCTGAAAAATGTTTTTTCTCATCTCGGTCCTAACAGACTTCCCCCTTATCCTTAAACTGTGACCCCTTGTTCTGGATTCCCCAACATCGGGAACAATCTACCTGCATCTAGCCTGTCCACACCCCTTAAGAATTTTGTACATTTCTATAAGATCTTGGGGTTCAAGTCCGTAGCTCCCTGAAAGTGGCAACACAAATAGATTGTGGAATGGTAGGCAAATGGTATGCTTGGACTGTGTATAAGTCAGGAAGTCATGATGCAGCTTTATAGCACTTTGACTATCGCAACGTTTAAGAAACATTTAGATAGGTACATGGATAGGACAGGTTTGGAGGGATATGGACCAAACGCGGGTAGGTGGGACTAGTGTAGATGGGACATGTTGGCCGGTGTGGGCAAGTTGGGCTGAAGGGCCTGTTTCCACACTGCATCTCTAAACAAATAACGTGTGAAAAGAACAGAAAAACAGTTCTCTGGTGTTGTGTTATGCACCAGGTTTAGCAACATCAACGTGACATCATCTTTTAGAGATAGTTGGGAAATTTGAAAGAGGAAAGAGCTGCCGTTTACCGCTTGTTCAGAAACAGGAATTTATTTGCAGAAATGTACTTGAAAAACGACTTCACCCAGAGAGTCGTGAATCTGTGGGATTCTCTGCCTCAGAGGGCAGTGGAGGCAGGTTCACTGGATGTTTTCAAGAGAGAGTTAGATTTAGCTCTTAGGGCTAACGGAATCAAGGGATATGGGGAGTACTGATTGTGGATGATCAGACATGATCACATTGAATGGTGGCGCTGGCTCTATTAAGTGCGCCATTTAAGAATAAGGGGTAAGCCATTTAGAACGGAGACGAGGAAACACATTTTCTCACAGAGAGTGGTGAGTCTGTGGTATTCTCTGCCACAGAAGGCTGTGGAGGCAGGTTCTCTGGATACTTTCAAGAGAGCTAGATAGGGCTTTTAAAGATAGTGGAGTCAGGGGATATGGGGAGAAGGCAGGGACGGGGTACTGATTGTGGATGATCAGCCATGATCACATTGGATGGCGGTGCTGGCTCGAAGGGCCGAATGGCCCACTCCTGCACCTATTTTCTAAGTTTCTATTTTTCTATCTTTCCAAAAAACAAAAGGAGTTACAAGAAACTGCAGGTGGCTGGTTTACAATAAAAAGACACAAAATGCTGGAGTAATTTTGGCGGCACGGTGGCGCAGGGGGTAGAGCCGCTGCCTCACAACCTCAGAGTCCCAGGTTCGATCCTGACGACGGGTGCTGTCTGTACGTTCAGCCCGTGACCTGCGTGGGTTTTCTCTGGGAGCTCCGGTTTCCTCCCACACTCCAAAGGCGTGCAGGTTTGCAGGTTAATTGGCTTGGTGTAAATGTTAATTGGCCCTAGTGTGTGTAGGATAGTGTTAGTGTACGGGGTGATCGCAATTCGGCGCGGACTCGGTGGGCCGATGCGCCCTTTGGCTAATCATCCTAAATCATTACCCCGTTCCTGCCATTTCCCTATATTCATTGATTCCTTTAGCCCTAAGAGCTAAATGTAACTCTCTCTTGAAAACATCCAGTGAATTGGCCTGCATGACCTTCTTTGGCAGAGAATTCCACAGATTCACAACTCTCTGGGTGAAGAGGTTTTTCCTCATCTCAGTCCTAAATGGCCGACCCCTTATTCTTAAACTGTGACCCCTGGTTCTGGATTCCCCCAACATCGAGAAAGGTTTTCCTGCTTCCAATATAAGGTATCCTCTCATACTTCTAAATTCCAGTGAATACATAGAAACATAGAAAACAAGTGCAGGAATAGGCCATTCGACCCTTCGAGCCTGCACCGCCATTCAATATGATCATGGCTGATCATCTAACTCAGTATCCTGTACCTGCCTTCTCTCCATACCCCCTGATCCCTTTTGCCACAAGGGCCACATCTAACTGCCTTAAATATAGCCAATGAACTGGCCTCAACTACTTTCTGTGGCAGAGAATTCCACAGGTTCACCACTCTCTGAAAAATGTTTTTTCTCATCTCGGTCCTAACAGACTTCCCCCTTATCCTTAAACTGTGACCCCTTGTTCTGGATTCCCCAACATCGGGAACAATCTACCTGCATCTAGCCTGTCCACACCCCTTAAGAATTTTGTACGTTTCTATAAGATCCCCCTCAATCTTCTAAATTCTAGCGAGTACAAGCCGAGTCTATCCAGTCTTTCTTCATATGAAAGTCCCGCCATCCCAGGAAACAGTCTGGTGAACCTTCTCTGTACTCCCTCTATGGCAAGAATGTCTTTCCTCAGATTAGGAGACCAAAACTGTACACAATACTCCAGGTGTGGTCTCACCAAGGCCCTGTACAACTGCAGTAGAACCTCCCTGCTCCTATACTCAAATCTTTTTGCTATGAATGCTAACATACCATTCGCTTTCTTCACTGCCTGCTGCACCTGCATGCCTACTTTCAATGACTGGTGTACCATGACATCCAGGTCTCGTTGCATCTCCCCTTTCCTAATCGGCCGCCATTCAGATAATAGTCTACTTTCCTGTTCTTGCCACCAAATTGGATAACCTCACATTTATCCACATTATACTGCATCTGACATGCATTTGCCCACTCACCCAACCTATCCATGTCACCTTTCAGCCTCCTAGCATCCTCCTCACAGCTAACACTGCCCCCCAGCTTCTTGTCATCCGCAAACTTGGAAATGTTGCATTCAATTCCCTCGTCCAAATCATTAATATATATTGTAAATAGCTGGAGTCCCAGCACCGAGCCTTGCGGTACCCCACTAGACACTGCCTGCCATTGTGAAAAGGACCCGTTTACTCCTACTCTTTGCTTCCTGACTGCCAGCCAGTTCTCTATCCACATCAATACTGAACCCCCAATACCGTGTGCTTTAGGTTAGTATACTAATCTCTTATGTGGGATCTTGTCGAAAGCCTTCTGAAAGTCCAGATATAACACATCCACTGGTTCTCCCTTATCCACTCTACTAGTTACATCCTCGAAAAATTCTATAAGATTCGTCAGACGTGATTTACCTTTCATAAATCCATGCTGACTTTGTCCAATGATTTCACCACTTTCCAAATGTGCCGCTATCCCATCTTTAATAACTAGCAGTTTCCCCACTATCGATGTTAGACTAACTGGTCTGTAATTCCGCGTTTTCTCTCTCCCTCCCTTTTTTATAATCCTCTCGCAATGAAGGCCAACGTGCCATTAGCTTTCTTCACTGCCTGCTGTACCTGCACGCTTACTTTCAGTGACTGATGTACAAGCACACCCAGGTCTCGCTGCACTTCCCCTTTTCCTAATCTGACACCATTCAGATAATAATCTGCCTTCCTGTTCTTGCCACCAAAGTGGATAACCTCACATTTATCCACATTATACTGCATCTGCCATGCATCTGCCCACTCACCCAACCTGTCCAAGTCACCCTGCAGCCTCATAGCATCCTCATCGCAGCTCACACTGCCACCCAGCTTTGTGTCTTCTGCCAACTTGGAAATGTTACATTTAATTCCCTCGTCTAAATCGTTAATATATATTGTAAATAACTGGGATCCCAGCACCTTGCGGCACTCCACTAGTCCACGTTACCCCTTCACTCTAAGAGCAATATTCTTGCTTTGAACTCTCATCGTCACAATTTTTAAAGCATCCCACTCTCCGGAAGTTCCATAGACCTATCATCTTCTGCCAGTTCCTGTCTAATACCACCAATGTTGGCCTTGCCCCAAGTCAGAACCTGCCCTGTTAGAGTCACAGAGTGTCACAGCGTGGAAACAGGCCCTTCGGCCAAACTCGCCCATGCCGACCAACATGCCCCATCTACACCAGTCGCACCTGCCTGTGTTTGGCCCATATCCCTCTCGACCTGTCCTATCCAAGTACCTGTCCAAATGTCTCTTAAACATTGCGATAGTCCCTGCCTCAACTACCTCCTCTGGCAACTCGTTCCATACACCCACCACCCTATGTGTAAAAAAGTTACCCCTCAGGTTCCAATTAAATCTTTCCCCCTCCCCCCTCCCCCCCTCATTTTAAGCCTACTGTATGTCCTCTGATCCTCGATTCACCTACTCTGGGCAAAAGACTGCCAGATCTAATCCTCTAATGATTTATGCACTATAAAATCACCCCTCATCCTCCTGCGCTCCAAGGACTAGAGACCCAGCATGCTCAACCCCTGTAGCTCACACCGTCCACAAGTAGTAGCTCTACTCAATAACCAAAAACCTGTAGCCTCCTTTTGCTCTGGTATTTTATTAAATTCACATGTTTAATCGATAATGTTTTATTACTAATTGAAGGTCCATCACACTATTGACCTCCCCACCATCGAAGGTCCATCACACTACTGACCTCCCCACCATCGAAGGGATCTACAGGAAGCACTGCCTCAAAAAGGCAGCCAGCACCATCAGAGACCCACACCACCCTGGCCACGCTCTCATCTCACCAACGCCAATTCCAATACAACTGAGCACTTTCTTCATGGTAGATCCAAGCGATGAGTAGTGGAAGCCTGGATGATGATGGTAGATTCTTGATGAGTACGAGTGTCAGGCGTTAGGGGGAGAGGGAACGAAAATGGGGTTAGGAGGGAGAGATCGATCAGCCATAGAAAATAGGTGCCGGAGGAGGCCATTCGGCCCTTCGAGCCAGCACTGCCATTCAATGTGATCTTGGCTGATCATCTACAAACAATAACCCGTGCCTGCTTTCTCCCCATACCCCTTGATTCCACTAGCCCCTAGAGCTCTATCTAACTCTCTCTTAAATCCATCCAGTGAATCGGCCTCCACTGCCTTCTGAGGCAGAGAATTCCACAAATTCACAACTCTGGATGAAAAACCTTTTTCTCATCAGAGTTTTAAATGGCCTCCCCTTTATTCTTAGACTGTGGCCCCTGGTTCGGGACTCCCCCAACATTGGGAACATTTTTCCTGCATCTAACTTGACCAGTCCTTTTATAATTTTATACGTTTCTATAAGATCCCCTCTCCAGTGAATACAAGCCCAGTTTTTACAATCTTTCCACATATGACAGTCCCGCCATCCCGGGGATTAACCTCGTGAATCTACGCTGCACTCCCTCAACAGCAAGGATGTCCTTTCTCAAATTAGGAGAGCAAAATAGTAAGATTAAATGAGAATTTACCAGTTTGAAGTTTGATCTGTATTTTATGAGGAGTTACGATGAGGGATTACGTGAAGAGCCCGCTCAGCACGCATGCGCGGCATACTTCAAAGCAGCGGTGTGGAATCACAGATAGACACAGTTATTGAAATAAACATAGTAAAGAAAAGGAGACCTCAGTTATCAGTTTGACCCATATTATTGAGGGTGGGAGCGGAGGGCACGTAATCCCTCATCGTAACTCCTCATAAAATACAGATCAAACTTCAAACTGGTAAGTTCTCGTTTAATCTTACTATTTTACTTCGGAGTCACGTGAGTGACTACGTGAAGATTTTAAAGCTCTGTGATTTCAAACTGTGTAACAGTTCTTACTTCACTCACTGCCGAAGTCCTTGACGGAGGAAGTGTGTTATCGTAATCAACCAATGAATCTGTTTGTAAAAACAACAACGGTATTTATTAACAATAACAACAAAGAAATTAAATTGCTCCCCTGGGCTTAAATTAAATATTTGCAGACTGTAAAATTTTCTCTGCAAATAAAGCAGGTTTTGCCAACGGCTTATTATAGAAAGTTCGGAACGTTCTTTCCCCCGACCACCCTGCTGTAGCCAGGATGTGGTCTATAGGAGGAGGAGCCATCTTGGGGAACGGCTGCTACCCAGCAACCGTCTGTTTAATTCATTTTTATTTCAGTTTTTAGTTAGTTTTGTTCATCGTTTTTTCGGAGAAATGGACTCTTATTGTGGGGGGAAGGAGGTAACCTTACTTCTAGGTCCCTACCTGGTCGGTGAGGCAGCTTTTTCTCTGGGCTGCCCGTCGACCCGTCCTCATGGCCTACCAGCGGGCTTGGAGCGCCGTTTCCTGGTGGGGACCGCCCAGCACCTCGGCTTCGGTGGCGGCACAGCGCTGGAGCGCCATCGCGGAGCGGAGCGGGCGATGCCTTGCCTGGGTCGCTGCGCTGGATCGACGCGCTGGAGCTCCGGTGAGCTGTACCGCCGAGAGCAACACCTCCGAGCTGCGGGTCTGCGGAGCGGAGCGGGCGGCGCCGACATTAACATCGGGAGCCTGGGAGCTCCAACTCGGTGCGTCCTTGTCGGCTTCGGAAGCCGACAATCCCCTGCTAGGAAGCGGCCGTTCCAGGTGGCCCAGCCGCTGTGAGGACTCTCCCAACGCAAGACCACCCGGCTAGAACGGCCAGGAACATCGGGCCTCCATTCAGGCAACAGCGGTGGCCTTAATAGGCCTGACTTTTGGGAGAACTGGGGTTGGGGACTGGACTTTTGTGCCTTCCCCCACAGTGGTAACCACTGTGGGGGGATGATTTTTCTATGTGTAAGGTACTTTGTTAGTCTGTGTCCAAGATGGCTGTCGGAAGAGAGAGTGGACGCTGGCGCGCTTTAGCTGCCGCTGCTCTCTCTTCACATTGTGTTTTTTTGATTTTGTGTTTTTGGAGCGATTTCTATCTTTAATTTGTGTATTGATGATGTCCTTATTATTTATTTTTCTCTGACTATATGTTTTTTTTCTCTTCTGTTTAATCTTTGTAAGGTGACCTTGAGATTTGAAAGGTGCCCAAAAATAAAATGTATTATTATTATTATTATAGGCACGTCCATTCTTTTGGCCGTCGACGTGGATGCTGCCCTGGTGGAGTGAGATTTGTACATGTTAGTGTTTATACCAGCAGCTTTTAGCACCTGCTTGAGCCATCTCGAAATGTTTGGCTCGTCACCCGACCATAAGGTTTTTTGTGACTGACCCATAAGGCTTTTTCACTCCCTCGAATTATTTTGGTTGTGTCTATGTAGGACAGTAGGTGGGTCATGGCACATAACCGTGGTTCTGGCGGGTAAGCCCGGAATTCCACGACTGGGTTGGGTGTTCCTGGTCTGCTCTGGTCTGGTCTGGAGCTATGATCATGTTGTCCAGTCGCAAAAGGTGTAGTGACTGGACCCTCTGTGCAGATACAAGTGCCATCAGCATGATAGTCTTGAGCGTAGATTGTTCCAGGGTGAGGGACCTGGCTGGTGGCCATCCCCTGAGGTATGTCAGGACCACACTGACATCCCATATATTGGTGTACCTTGGTCTGGGGGGGTTAGAGTTGTAAATTCCCTTCATTAGTTTAACCACCAGCGGGTGGGACCCCATGGCCTGATGTCCTGGTGCCTGAGTTAAATAGGCAGACAGAGCACTTCTAGCTGTGTTGATGGCACTGTAGCTGAGTCGTTCATCGTGGTGAAGGGCTGCCAGGAACTCTAGTACGTTGGTAACTGTTGCGGTTGACTAGGTGGTCCCTGTATCCAAGCAGTACTTCTCCCACTTTTTGATGCTGGACAAGTACTGTTTTCTTGTGGATGTTCGGTGGGATGCTGTCATGGTGTTGATGGTATTTTCTGACAATTCCAGTTCCAGTAATGGTCTTTTCAAAATCTGCAACCCAGGAGTTTGATTTTATCATGGCATGGGTGGCTTATGCCAGATACTGGGTGGGTTAATAATTCTGGGTTACTGGGAAATATCATCGGGGTTTCAACAACCATGTCGTGGAGTAATGGGAATCATGGCTGTGTAGGCCAGTCGGGTACTATCAAAATACCTGAAGCAGAGTCCATTTGTATTTTGCGTAGTACCCGGCTGATGAGGCAGAACGGAGGAAATGCATAGAAGAAGAAATTTCCCCAATCCAGCGCGAACGCATCTACCGCTGCTGCCTCAGGGTCTGGTTCCCAAGCGACATACATAGGTACCTGTTGATTTAGCCTTGACGCAAATAGGTCGATATCTGGCGTGCCATATTGCTTGATAATTTTAGCAAACACTTTGGGGTTTAACATCCATTCGGTGTTGTCATTAAATTTGCGTGACCTGGTGTCTGCCACTGTATTTAGCTTACCTGGCAGGTAAGTTGCTGATAGCCAAATATGTCTTTCGACACACCATTGCCAGATTGTGTTGACCAATTTGTCGCATGATATCGATTTTATGCCGCCCATGTGGTTAATATAGGCCACCACCGTAGTATTGTCTATTTGTAACCGAACATGCAAGTGATGCATATTTGATGCATATGCTTTTAAACCATAAAAGGCACCCAACATCTCTAGATAGTTAATGCCCAGTGTAAGTAGTAACGATGACTCTGGGTTAGTCCATCTACCACCTGTGCTGGATATGGAGTTAGTCGCTCCCCAGCCTTGAGCACTGGCATCTGTTTGGATAACTAAAGTAGGGTTAACAATGATGATAGGGCTGGAACTATGCCAAACGTTTTCTGCCCACCACTGTAGCTCTGATATTGCTTCAGTGGGTAATTTCATGATACGTTCATAATGACCTGCATGTCGTTTTAGTGCCTGTACCTTTGCTATTTGTAAGTTTTGATAGTGCAAAGGTCCAAATTGTTTTTGTCTCCTTAATATTGCCAGGGCTGGTTTTAGTATCTTGGTGAATAATCTTGGGGCTGATGTTAATCCGTGCGGTAACACTTTAAACTGCCATTGTTGCCCCATCCAGATAAATTTCAGGTATCTGCGATGATCCTTATGAATGGGTACTGAATAGTAAGCATCTTTGAGGTCAATGCTTGCCATGAAGTATCCTTTGGAAATCAGTTGTTTGGCAGTAAGAAACGTTTCCATTTTGAAATGTACATACTTAACAAACATATTTAGTGAAGTTAAGTCAATGATGATGCGACATCCACCATCTTTTTTAGTTTTAGTAAATATATTAGACACAAATTCCAAGGGTTCATGTTTTGTTTTTTCAATGATACCCTTAGTGATTAGTCTCACCAGTTCAGCTTGTCCCTCTCGTTTTTCTTTAACTGAGAGGGAAAAAACCCTCTGGGGTGAATGCTGAACTGGTGGCAATTTTTCTAGTGCAAACTGTATTTTGTATCCACGAATGCTATTGAGTATATATTTGTCACTCGTGATAGACTCCCATGCTTCCTTAAACACGTATAATCTCCTCCCTGTTAGTATAGTGCCCCTACTTTCTATATGCTGGTAGGAACCAGACCCACCTACCTCCATGGTTATGGGTGTTTCTTCTGCTTCTTTGCAGGATGACGAGTCTTGTGCGTTGTCTGACGTGTTGGTGAGGTTTTGGTGTTGGCGCATTTTCCATGGGGTCCGCTCTGGGCCTTGGTCTAAAAAAGGCTTCCGGTGGTGATATGTGGACCCCGAGCTTTCACCAGTCCCATAGGGTAGACATCGACTGGTGGACGCGATGGGGTACTGCCGCTTGGGTTTTGTGGTTTTGGTTTTGCTCGTCCCGGGGCCTGCCCTCATGAGGCCGAAAGTTTTGGAAGCCTCCTCCATGTCTTTGACTTTTTTTGGTGAGGTCTTTGCCAAAGACCAGTGTATCTGACTCAATGGTTGGAGTTTTACACAACCCCGCGAATTTCGGGTTGAGGGCAGGTCTAATAATCTCCTTGCGGAGGTTATTTATCTCAAATTGAGTATTGCACAGCAGTGCGAGGGTGTCCTGCTGGTTTATGGTCATTTCTGTACCATCCACAGAACGAGCAAATGAGGTGATGGCTGACGTCAGGAGCCTGAGGATCCGCTGATGTTTTAGTTCCTGATTTCAAATATTTGACCCAACGTGCCCCCAGATTTGGCTGTTGACAGCCGGCACTTTGAGCGATTCACAATTTTCAGGAGCCGTATATTGTTCTAAGACCTCATTAACCACCTGCTCCTGTAGGGGCCTGTTGGATAGGTGCTTAATGCTGGCCGCCAGTTTTGGCTCTAATGGCCGTCCTTCACGTGGGGCTGCCACGTAGCAGTCTACCACACCCAGCAGCTCTTCCTGTTCCTGTACCCCTGGCATACTCCCGACTTCTTCAGCCATTAACCCCACTTCTTGACCAGCCCAGCCCTGGTCGCCAAAGCTGTCATCGGATGAGGGGGAAGCGATGGCCAGTGCATGAGGCACTGTGGAGGGAGTGCCTGAACTCCCCCTGCGAAACTGCTCCTCACGAAGCAAGTCTCGCTGGAGCATACGCTCCATGAGCCGCTCCATTCGGCTCAGGCGGCTGTCTCTGCCCCGAACGGGCGGTGAGACGTCCCCGTCCGACGAATCGGAAACCACCGGCCGGATGGTCTTCTTAGTGGCTTTACATCCAGTCCGCTGCTCAGGCGCTAGTGAGACTTGGCTCGGCTCGGTGTCGGGGATGGTGGAGCGCTGGGTTAGTGGTCCTACCGCCTCCTGCCCCCCACTGATGGAACGCTCCTCCGTTGGAGTCGAATGGGGGACAGGCTTCTTGGAGAGCCTTGTTCTGTTCATTTTTCTTAGCTGTTGGAACAAAGCAAAAACTCTCCTTTTGCCAAGAAAAACCGACCTCAGAGTAGACTTACCTGACGGTCCATCTTTTTAAACTGTAGCGGGAGCGCTTGATTCCCGCTGCGTCGCTGTTGCACTGCGTGAACGCAATGTCGCGCATGCGTGCTGAGCGGGCTCTTCACGTAGTCACTCACGTGACTCCGAAGTAAAATTGCACACAATACTCCATGATTGAATGGCGGCGTAGACTTGATGGGCCGAATGGCCTAATTCTACCACTTTCAATTATGACCTTATGAAAGGTGAGTCTGAAGAAGTGTCTCAACCCGAAACATCACACATTCCTTCTCTCCAGAGATGAATGTTGGGGGAATCCAGAACCTGGGGCCACAGTTTAAGAATAAGGAGTAAGCCATCAACGGAGATGAGGAAACACTTTTTCACACAGAGAGTTGTGAGTCTGTGGAATTCTCTGCCTCAGAGGGCGGTGGAGGCCGGTTCTCTGGATGCTTTCAAGAGAGAGCTAGATAGGGCTGTTAAAAACAGCAGAGTCAGGGGGTATGGGGAGAAGGCAGGAACGGGGTACTGATTGTGGATGATCAGCCATGATCACATTGAATGGCGGTGCTGGCTCGAAGGGCCGAATGGCCTACTCCTGCACCCATTGTCTATTGTCGATTGCTGCCTGTACCCCTGAGTTCCTCCAGCGTTTTGTGTCTACCTTTGGTTTAAACCAGCATCTGCAGTTCCTGCCTACACCTATACCTATGCCAATACGTATACATTTACCTATCCCTAAACATATAAGTATATGCACACCTGTAGCATACCTATATCTGTACCTATACTGTCATGGATACCTACACCTATGGCATATCTATACCTATGCACATACCTATACCTGCGCCCATACATTTAACGATACCTATACCCATATATATACCATGTAGGAAGGAACTGCAGATGCAGCTTTACTGAAGATAGACACAAAAAGCTGGAGTAGCTCAGCGGACAAGCAGCATCTTTGGAGAGAAGGAATGGGTTTCAGGTCGAGACCCTTTGTCAGACTTCTTCAGAACCCATATATATATACCTATACATATACCTGTACCTACACCTACACCAATACTGGCCATTGCTCGTGTGGGACTCAAGTACATGGGACACCTTGGTCAGCGTGGACGAGTTGGGCCGAAGGGCCTGTTTCCACACTATGACTCTCTGCCTAACAGGCAGAAGTCTTTTTCCAGGGATGTAGACATCTTGGGGTAGAATCTGAAGACCTGATATATTCTTGATTTGTACGGATGTCGGGGGATATGGGGAGAAGGCAGGAGAATGGGGCTAGGAGGGAGAGATAGATCAGCCATGATTGATGGAGTAGACTTGATGGGCCGAATGGCTTTATTCTGCTCCTTGAACTTAGGAACATATGACATAGGTTTAAGGTGAGAGAAGAAATATCTAATAGGAACCTGAGGGGCAACACAGAGGGTGGCGGGTATACGGAACGAGCTGCCAGAGGCGGTAGTTGAGGCAGGGACGATAGCATCATTTAAAAGACATTCGGACAGGTACATGGATAGGAAAGGTTTAGAGAGATACTAGACCAAGTGCAGACCGGTTGGGTCTGCTCCCCCAACCCACCCGTTCTTACCTGTAGCCCCCAGGGAAGGCATGGTCCTCCATCTCAAGCCATCCACGAACGTAAGATTCCAACACTCCCCTTACCTCCCTCAGCAGTGGGCTTTGAAAAAATTCCAATTGCACTTTGAATGGAGCGGCTGGGCTTGTACACTCTGGAGTTTAGAAGGATGAGAGGGTATCTTATTGAAACATATAAGAATCTTAAGGGTTTGGACACGCTAGAGGCAGGAAACATGCTCCCGATGTTGGGGGAGTCCAGAACCAGGGGCCACAGTTTAAGAATAAGGTGTAAGCCATTTAGAACGGAGATGAGGAAACACTTTTTCACACAGAGAGTTGTGAGTCTGTGGAATTCTCTGCCTCAGAGGGCGGTGGAGGCCGGTTCTCTGGATACTTTCAAGAGAGCGCTAGATAGGGCTCTTAATGATAGCAGAGTCGGGGGATATGGGGAGAAGTCAGGAACGGGGTACTGATTGGGGATGATCAGCCATGATCAGCCATGATCAAATTGAATGGCAGTGCTGGCTCGAAAGGCCGAATGGCCTACTCCTGCACCTATTGTCTATTGTCACTTGCCCTGCGTGTTTCAATAGTGATTCGCCCTCCCCCTCCTGTGAGGTGAAAAGTTCAGAGTGTCCCTGTGTCGCAACATTGTATCGAAGTGTGTTGGAAACTGGCAGGAATGATTTTAACAGTAAAAACCTTATGAAAGTTGGCATTTTTAAAGCTTTAATCGTAAACAACATGTCAAATATAGGATGAAATCTTCATTGAGGCTGGTCTCTGCTAGCTGAGTCATTGTGACGTCATCAGTTGAAATGTGGTTTTAAATTCAAAGTCTTTTGACTTTTTTACACTTTTAATCATTAATGTCGAGAATAAGCCAAGAAATAAAGCATAAAATGTTCAGCGAAGGTGTTCCCTGCTTCGAGGGGAAAAATGTCAATCAGAATATGTAAAAATGTAATCGTTACCGCATTGTGTTTTTGCGAAGATGTAAAGACAACCACATATACACACATATATACACACACATATATACACACACACACATATACACACACATATATACACATATATACACACACCCATATACACACACACACGTACACACACACATATACACACGTACTAGATCGGGCTTTTAATAAGTATATATGATACGATGGACCAGACTTGGGCAAGTTGGACTAATGTAGATGGGGCATCTGGGTTGGCATGGGCGAGTAGGGCCGAAGGGCCTGTTACCGTGCTGTATGACTCAACAAGAAGCTGGGCATTGACAAATATTTCTTCCAGGTTCTGGGATCTAAAGAATACCCTGTTTCTGTGTGGCGCAGCGTTAGAGTTGCTGCCTCACAGCGCCAGAGACACGGGTTCAATCCCGACTACGGGTGCTGTCTGCACATAGTCTGTACATAGTTCTCCCCGTGACCTGTGTGGGTTTTCTCCGGAATTTCCGCTTTCCTCCCACGTACAGGTTTGTTAATTGACTTTGGTAAAATTGTAAATTGCCGTGTGTGTGTGTGTGTGTGTGTGTGTGTGTGTGTGTGTGTGTGTGTGTGTGTGTGTGTGTGTGTGTGTGTGTGTGTGTGTGTGTGTGTGTGTGTGTGTGTGTGTGTGTGTGTGTGTGTGTGTGTGTGTGTCTGTGTGTGTGTGTGTGTGTGTGTGTGTGTGTGTGTGATAGTGTTAATGTGTGGGGATCGCTGGTCGGTGCGGACACGGTGGGCCGAAGGGCCTGTTTCCACGCTGTATCGCCAAAGTAAACTTAACTAAACAGAGAGCTAATGAAGACGTGACAACCTGTTGCAGGGTGAAGCCAAGAATCTTTGCGTGTTTTATTTACCAAATGTTACACAACTCAGTCATGAATGGCTACTGGGGGGGGGGGGGGGAATGCAAGAGAGACAGAGAGAGATGGATTAATGGGAGCAGAGAAGCCAAAGAAAACACAAGTGGTATGACCGACCACAAATCAGCGGAGAAGAAACATCTCCTCGCACTTGATCCAATGCAACAGACAAAAGACCAATCAGGTTTTGACGAGTGGTTGAGTTTTTGCTGTCATGACGAATCTATATCGTGGCCACAATGAGTCCAGATTCAGAGGATGTCGACACGGATCGCTTGTAATGGGCTTGGACACTCTGGCTGACGAGCCCTTTATTAGCCAAGAGTTTGACCAGGTTCCTCCTGAACTTCACCCCGATGAAGGCGTAGAGGATTGGGTTGATGCAGCTGTGCGTGTAGCCCAGGGTTAGCGTGGCGGTTATTGCCTTGTCCAAGTGGTCGCGTCTGGCGCAGGTCTGGTCAATGAGACTGCTCCTCATCAGTGTGTCCACGAAGACCGTGACGTTGTGGGGCAGCCAGCACGCCAGGAAGGCCAGCACCACCGCGATGATGACCTTCATGGCTTTCTGCTTCTGGAAGCCCTTGGTCTGGCACAGTTTCCACACAGTGACGGA
Organism: Amblyraja radiata; assembly: GCF_010909765.2. Lineage (NCBI taxonomy): Eukaryota > Metazoa > Chordata > Chondrichthyes > Rajiformes > Rajidae > Amblyraja > Amblyraja radiata. The sequence goes on along the minus strand of NC_045962.1, from coordinate 89,699,639 downwards.
GTAGCAGAAGACCATGGCGGCCAGCGGCACGAGGAAACCCATCACGTGCCGTACAAACCTGGTGGCGGTTCTCCAGATGTTGACCGAATGTGCGCCGAGGATCTCGTAGCACAGGGTCCTGCGATCATGGATCAACTCACCCTTGTGGAGAACGGGCAAGGACAGGAGCAGGGCCACGAGCCAGACGATGGCACACACCAGTTTGACCAGCCACGGCCTCTTGTGGCCGTGCGACTGGACAGAGCGGACAATGGCCAGGTAGCGGTCCACGCTGATGCAGGCCAGCAGCAGGATGCCATTGTAAAAGTTCACCTCCTGCAACATACTGATCACCTTACACATGGCGTCACCAAACACCCAGCCAGATACGGCGTCCACTGCCCAGAAGGGCAGGGTGAGGGCAAAGAGCAGGTCGGCCGTGGCCAGATGGAGCAGGTAGACGTCCGTGGATGAGATGGAGCGGCGGTTGTGAAGGATGACCACCATCACCAACAGGTTCCCCGTCACGGCCAAGAGACACACCAGGCTGTAGACCACGGCCAACATCACGTTGATCCAATGGCCAATGGAGGTGTGCATGCAGGGGGCTGCACTCAGGTCCAACGCCGGGTAGTCCAGATAGCTGCCATTGTCATAGTCATAATACGAAAAATTGTTGGAATCCATCCCTGCAAGAATACACACGTTAGACGGGCATGTAGAACATACGCCAAGAGACTAGAGTCAAGTCAACAGTGTTTCATTGCCCACCCTCCACTTACAATCTGAACAAGGGTCCCAATCGGAAACGTCACCTATCCATGTTCTGCACAGATGCTGCCTGACCCGCTGAGTTACCCCAGCACTCTGTGAAACGTCTCCTATCCATGTTCTCCACAGATGCTGCCTGACCCACTGAGTTACTCCAGCACTTTGTGGGCCGAGTAACTCAGATTTGTGGATCGAGACTTTTCTTCAGACTGATGGAGTGGGGAGTTGGGGGGGGGGGGGGGGGGAGAAAGCGGGAAAAGAGAGGTTGGGGACGGGATAAAGCCTGGCAAGTGATGGGTGAATATACAAGGAACTGCAGATGCTGGTTTACAAAAATGATGTAAAGTACTGGAGTAATTCAGTGGGTCAGGCAGCACTTCTAGAGAAGGTGGATAATGTTCTACAGAAAGGTCTCAACCAGAAACGTCACCTCTCCATGTTCCCCACATACACTGCCTGACCCGCTGAGTTACTCCAGCACTCTGTGAAACGACACCTATCCATGTTCTCCACAGATGCTGCCTGACCCGCTGAGTTACGCCAGCACTTTGTGTTTACCTTCAGTGTAAACCAGTAACTGCAGTTCATTCCTTCGAATTTTAACTATAGATTCTGTGTTTGCCCCGGAAAGTACACTAACATGCTCTCAAACTCCATAATATTTATAATTTCATAAGCTGACAAGTGATAGTTGCAGAATTAGGCATTCGGCCCATCATGTCTACTCCACCATTAAATCATGTCTGATCTATCTCTCCCTCCTGACCCCATTCTCCTGCCTTCTCCCCATAACCCCTGACACCCGGAGAGTTGTGAGTCTGTGGGATTCTCTGCCTCAGAGGGAGGTGGATGCTTTCAAGAGAGAGTTAGATAGGGCTCTTAAAGATAGTGGAGTCCGGGGATGTGGGGAGAAGGCAGGAACGGGGTACTGATTGGGGATGATCAGCCATGATCACATTGAATGGCGGTGCTGGCTCGAAGGGTCGAATGGCCTCCTCCTGCACCTATTGTCTATTGTTTATATATTTTTAAGCACATAGAACATGTACCAAGGTGCAGGTGAGTTCCATTGTCATATGGGGGTCCCATAAACAGGACAATGACATTCTTACTAGCAGCACAAGAGCAGGTTATGCTAACCTGTTACGTGGTCAAATCCCGTAATTAACAACAAAAACAAACTGCCAGAGGAGGTAGTTGAGGCAGGGACTATCCCATCATTTAAGAAACATTTGAACATACACATGGATAGGACAGGTTTAGAGAGAATGTGGATTGTCACCTTAGTGGAGCGTCACAACGGCTGGGAAGGCGTATGAAGACTGGTGCACACACAGCCAACCCACGGTCCTTGACAGATCTGGGTCAGGATCCAGTGGCATGGAGTCCAAGACGACCGGAGACCCTTTTCTGCTGCAGCTTTCATCCGCCTTCCCAGCCGTTGTGACGTTAGCTCCACTAAGGTCAGCCATCGTCCTCCGCCTGTTCCACCGTTGAGGTCTTGGTTGGATTGGCTCTTTGTCAGAGACCTCCCCCTCGACCTTACCGCCATGGGTGCCCTACCAGGAGCATAGCTCCAGACGGCATCGCTCTCAGGATCTCAGGACCACACAAGCTTCTCCACCACGACAAGGTGACGATCCACGGAGAAGCATACACTATCTTTATTTAATGGTACCGTTATCAGACAACTAAACCATCCTATCACCCACTAGACAGCGGTCCTGACCTACCATCTACCTGACAAAGTCTGAGGAAGGGTCTTGTAATGGCAATTTCTAACTTTTTCAATGTCCAACTTGCCCTACAGGACTCGACCCGAAATGTCACCCATTCCTTCTCTCCAGAGATGCTGCCTGTCCCGCAGAGTTACTCCAGCTTTTTGTGTCTATCTTCGGTTTATGAACGGATCGACTGGGCTTGTATTCACTGGAATTTAGAAGGATGAGAAGGTATCTTATAGAAACATTTCACATTCTTAAGGGATTGGACAGGCTAGATGCAGGAAACATGTTCCCGATGTTGGGGGCGTCCAGAACCAGGGGTCACACAGTTTAAGAATAAGGGGTAGGCCATTTAGGACTGAGATGAAGAAAAATCTTTTTCACCCAGAGAGTTGTGAATCTGTGGAATTCTCTGCCACAGAAGGCAGTGGAGGTCGATTCACTGGATGTTTTCAAGAGAGAGTTAGATTTAGCTCTTAGGGCTAATCAAGGGATATGGGGAGAAAGCAGGAACGGGGTACTGATTTTGGATGATCAGCCATGATCATATTGAATGGCGATGCTTGTTCGAAGGGCCAAATGGCCTTATCCTGCAACTATTTTCAATGTTTCTATGTTTCTATTCCCTTAACCTGTATCTGCACACTGTGGACGGCTTGATTGTTATCATGTATAGTCTTTCCACTGACTGGATAGCATGCAACAAAAAACCTTACAGCGTCAGGGACCCGGGTTGGATCCTGGCTATGGGTGCTGTTTGTACGGAGTTTGCACGTTCTAGCCGTGACCTGCGTGGGTTTTCTCCGGGTGCTCCGGTTTCTTCCCACTCTCCAAACACGTGCCGATCTTTGTAGGTTAGTTGGTTTCGGGAAAAATTGTAAATTATCCTTTTGTGTAGGATAGTGTTAGTGTGCGGGGATCGCTGGTCGGCACGGACGCAGTGGGCCGAAGGGCCTGTGTCTCCGCTGCATAGAAACATAGAAAATAGGTGCAGGAGTAGGCCATTCGGCCCTTCGAGCCTGCACCGCCATTCAATATGATCATGGCTGATCATCCAACTCAGTATCCTGTACCTGCCTTCTCTCCATACCCCCTGATCCCTTTAGCCACAAGGGCCACATCTAACTCCCTCTTAAATATAGCTAATGAACTGTGGCCTCAACTACCTTCTGTGGCAGAGAATTCCACAGATTCACCACTCTCTGTGTGAAAAATGTTTTTCTCATCTCGGTCTTAAAAGATTTCCCCCTTATCCTTAAACTGTGACCCCTTGTTCTGGACTGCCCCAACATCGGGAACAATCTTCCTGCATCTAGCCTGTCCAACCCCTTAAGAATTTTGTCAGTTTCTGTAAGAAATCTCTAAACTTAACTAAACTTATGAAATGGTGATTTCTCAGTCTTCCTATCACTGTTTTCACTGTTTATTTAATTATAACCCCTCTCTATCTAAACTGTGATTGCCTGACACTGATATGCCAAACCCCCCCACCCCCCGCGAAGAAGGGTCCCGACCCGAAACGTCACCCATTCCTTCTCTCCAGAGATGCTGCCTGGCCCGCTGAGTTTCTCCAGCATTTTGTGTCTATCCGGTATAAACCAGCATCTGCAGTTCCTTCCTACACACCTGATAAATACTCTGACGTTTGGCCACAGAGTTTGGCGAATAGTTTAGACAATAGACAACAGACAACAGGTGCAGGAGTAGGCCATTCGGCCCTTCGAGCCAGCACCGTCATTCACTGTGATCATGGCTGATCATCCCCAATCAGTACCCTGTTCCTGCCTTCTCCCCATATCCCCTAACTCTATCTCTATCTAGCTCTCTCTTGAAAGCATCCAGAGAACCTGCCTGCACTGCCCTCTGAGGCAGAGAATTCCACAGACTCACCACTCTCTGGGTGAAAAAGTGTTTCCTCATCTCAGTTCTAAATGGCTTACCCCTTATTCTTAAACTGTGTGGCCCCTGGTTCTGGACTCCCCCAACATCGGGAACATGTTTCCTGCCTCTAGCGTGTCCAATCCCTTAATGTTTCAATAAGATCCCCTCCCATCCTTCCAAACTCCAGAGTGTACAAGCCCAGCCGCCCAGTTGAGTGGAGGTGCAGATTAAGATCACCTTACCTGTTCTTGCAGGTGCTGGGCCTGTTACATGTGTGAAGTCTATTCACCAGCAAGACACAAACAAGTTGGTTGACAGCAACTGTGAGAAGACTCTGGCATGAGAACACTGAGCATCAACAATGGGCGATTTAACGTAGAGGAGAGTGTTGCAAGAAGTTAAGAAACATAATGTGCAAAATAGGATGTACCTCCGGGAAGAGAAGAAGAAATGTTCCCACAGACGGTGGAAACTGCAATAGTAAATATCACGCACACCAACAAACACCGACTGTCATCGCTGCCGAGAATCACGTTCATTAACTCTCCATATACTGACAAACAGGGCCCTCAGTTTAAGAATAAGGGGTAAGCCATTTAGAACGGAGATGAGGAAACACGTTTTCACCTAGAGAAGGTAGACAAAAATGCTGGAGAAACTCAGCAGGTGCAGCAGCAACTATGGAGCGAAGGAGATAGGCAACGTTTCAGGCCGAAACACTTCTTCAGACCCTTCTGCAGTTCCTTCTTAAACACTTTTTCACCCAGAAATTTGTGAGTCTGTGGAATTCTCTGCCTCAGAGGGCGGAGGAGGCAGGTTCTCTGGATACTTTCAAGAGAGAGCTAGATAGGGCTCTTAAAGATAGCGGAGTCAGGGGATATGGGGAGAAGGCAGGAACGGGGTACTGATTGTGGATGATCAACCATGATCACATTGAGTGGCGGTGCTAGTACGAAGGGCCGAATGGCCTACTCCTGCAACTATTGTCTATTGTCTATGATCACATTGAATGGCGGTGCTGGCTCGAAGGGCTGAATGGCCTACTCCTGCACCTATTGTCTATTGTCTAGTGTCAGCATTTGGAGTATTGTGTGCAGTTCTGGTCACCCTCATTACAGGAAGCATGTGGGGGCTTTGGAGACATTTGGTGCAGAGAAAGGTGGCGGATGTGCAGGAGTGGGCACCGTCTGTGTATGGCAGCCTGCCCGCAGTCCGTCTCTACACCTTCTTTTATTTTATTTTATTTTAAGTCCTGTTAAAAAATGTTAGTGGAGGTCTTCTATGTGGGGGGTGGGGGGTGGGGGTGGGGGTGGGGAAGGGGGAAACTTTATTTCTTAGTCACCTACACCTTAGTTCACCCGACGCCGAAGTTCCATCTTCACGGCAAGAGGGCTCTGAAAATCATCGGACTGGCTGCACGGCCACAAATGGGCCCCGACCTCGGGTGTTTCACAGAGGAAGAGGACTTAACTTTCTGGTGCCTTTCTCCACAGTGGAAATGTTTGATTCTGCTGTGGGGGGACGTTTGTGTTGAACTCTATCATGTGTTGTGTCCATTTTATTCATTTTTTTAACCTTTTTCTATGGTTTGTATGGAAACTTATTATTTAATTTATGTAAAGCACTTTGGTGTCAATGCGAGTTGACTTAAAACGTGCTATATAAATAAAACTTACTTACTTACTTACTTATTAGAGGAGGTTTACCAGAACGATGCCGGGATTAGAGGGTTTCAGCTACAGGGGGAGGTTGGACAGACTTGCATTGTTTTCTCTGCAACGTCAGAGGTTGAGGGGAGACCTGATAGTAGCAATGTTACAAAATTTTGAGATTTTAAAAATCAAGTCTGTAATTTATCCCATCAGATAAAGCATAAAAATAAGTTTAATTTGACACCTAATTCACTTTCATATCTCAAGTATTTAAAAAGTTATGGCCATTTTCATACTCGGAAATGAGCATCTTGTTCCCTATTGATTTTCTATGGACATAACAAAAAAGTTGTGATCGTGAACAGTCAAAAGCCCATAACTTTCTTAAAAATTAAGAGAACTGAATGAAATTTTCAGTTATCATAGATTGAAGCATTCTGAAACAAATATAAAATAATCTTACTTGGATGACCTGAAATTAAAGCATATAATTAGTTAGTTACCTAATTGTAGCTAATTTCAGACTTCAATTACTAGATCTAAACATCTATCCATTTCTTAATAAATGATTAACATTTTTAAATAGCCTAAATGTCCAAATAATATTCACAAATAATTCACAATAAAACATGATTTTTAAATCTCATTTACATTAATTTATAGGCCAAATGGAAGGAATTCAGTGTTCAATTGCTGTAAATAAATGCCCATTTAAATCAGCTTTCTAGTGGGTCCCTGTGGAACGCGCTGGTTTAGAACGTTCACATTGCGGTAGATTTGTGCCCTCAAATGCCCAGAAAAATACTGCGGGATATAATGGGCCCAAAATGAGCTACTCGCAATAGTAAACTTTGTATAAAGGGATCTTTAGAAGCCCTTTTTAATGTAAAAATATACAACCTTCCTTCAGTTGTCTGCTTTATGAGACCCTGCGGTTGCTGGCGGTCGCGGGTTTAGAGATTGATTTTTAAACTACTATAACTATTATTCAAGGCCTTTAAACCTAATAATAGCTTTTGCGACGGGGTCTTCCAGCGATTTTTCGTTAATAATTAACTAGGCTGAACATCTTCGATTTGAACAGCTTAGAGAAAATCGCGTTTTAAACCCGCCCCCTCTAAACGGCGCCAAAATCGCGCACACCCGTAGCGGCAGATTTTCAAAGACGCTTCAGGTAGGCTTTGCAACATACCTACTGATAGACGTTTATAAAATGATGAGAGGCGTAGATAGGGTAGACAGTCACAACCTTTTCCCCAGGGTGGAGATGTCCAAGACTAGAGGGCACAGCTTTAAGATGAGCAGACCGACACGGTGGTGCAGCGGGTAGAGCTGCTCCTTCACAGCGCCAGAGACCCAGGTTCCATCCCGACTACGGGCGCTGTCTGTACGGAGTTTGCATGTTCTCCCCGTGACCTGCGTGGGTTTTCTCCGGGTGCTCCGGTTTCCTCCCACACTCTAAAGACATGCCGGTTTGTAGGTTTAAATGGCCTCTGTAAATTGCCTCTAGTGTGTAGGGAGTGGGATAACATAGAACTAGTGTGAACGGGCGATTGATGGTCGGCATGGACTAGGTGGGCCGAAGGGCCTGTCTCCGTGCTCTCTCTCTTGAAGGAGTCTAAAAGTAAAATTAAAATCATGAAAGAGGCAAAGTTTAAAGGAGATGTGTGGGGCAGGTTTATTTACACAGAGGGTGGTGGGTGCCTGGAACGTGCTGCCAGGGATGGGGGTGGAGGCAGATACGATAGTGGTGTTTAAGAGGCTTTTGGATCGGCACATGGATATGCAGGGATGGAGGGATACGGATCACGTGCAGGCAGAGGGGAGTTGGTCTTGGCATCATGTACGGCATGGACATTGTGGGGCGAAGGGCCTGTTCCTGTGCTGGACTGTATGTTCTAGTCTGTGATCTAACTTAGCTAACCACTAGTGGGAGAGACTAGGACTAGAGGTCACAGCCTCAGAATTAAAGGACCAAATGGCCTCCTCCTGCACCTATTGTCTATTGTCTATTGATGGGCCGAATGGTCTATTTCTGATACGCTGAATTCCCCTTTGACATCTGATCAGCCAGGACACATCTAATAGCTGCTGCGTGATGGCACCAAACAAAAATATTATTGAAACACCGTGGGTCTTTCGACAGAGTTGGACAGTTGCCTAATTATATCCAGGAAACATCTTTCAAACGGCATTTCCTCAACAATTAACCCGATCAACACATTTGTACCATGGAGAGGGGGAGGATAGAGTGTGTGTCGACAGACACAAAAACCATCAGCAGGCACCAACTCTGGAGAAAAGGAATAGGTGACCTTTACTTTTGAGGATTTGAGTATAGGAGCAGGGAGGTTCTACTGCAGTTGTACAGGGTTTTTTTTTTTTTTTTAATTCTATTTTATTTTTAATATGTTTTATTATTTATTTATTATTTATTTATTTTTATGATACTGACTGTAAAGGGAAATTCATTTAGTTGTCTCTAATTGAGACAATGACAATAAATTTGAATACAATACAATACAATACAGTATTGCGTAGAGTTTTTGTCTCCTAATCTGAGGAAAGACATTCTTGCCGTAGAGGGAGTACAGAGAAAGTTCACCAGACTGATTCCTGTGATGTCAGGACTTTCATATGAAGAAAGACTCGGCTTGTACTCCCTAGAATTTAGGAGATTGAGGGGGGATCTTATAGAAACTTACAAAATTCTTAAGGGGTTGGACAGGCTAGATGCAGGAAGATTGTTCCCGATGTTGGGGAAGTCCAGAACAAGGGGTCACAGTTTAAGGATAAGGGGGAAATCTTTTAGGACCGAGATGAGAAAAACATTTTTCACACAGAGAATGTTGAATCTGTGGAATTCTCTGCCACAGAAGGTAGTTGAGGCCAGTTGATTGGCTATATTTAAGAGGGATGTGGCCCTTGTGGCTAAAGGGATCAGGGGGTATGGAGAGAAGGCAGGGATGGGATACTGAGTTGGATGATCAGCCATGATCATATTGAATGGCGTTGCAGGCTCGAAGGGCCGAATGGCCTACTCTTGCACCTATTTTCTATGTTACTAGAACGATCCCAGGGATGAGTGGGTTAACATATGATGAGCGTTTGTCGGCACTGGGCCTGTACTAGCTGGAGTTTAGAAGGATGAGCGGGTACCTCATTGAAAATTACAGAATAGTGAAAGAGTGGATGTGTGTAGAGGATGTTTCCAATAGTGGGAGAGTCTAGGACTAGAGGGCTCAGCCTCGGAATAAAAGGATGTACATTTAAAAAGTGGATGAGGAGGAATTTCTTTGCTCAGAGGGTGGTGAATCTGTGGGAAGGGGTGGAGAGGGTCCAGAGGAGGTTTACAAGAACGATCCCAGGAATGAGTGGGTTAACCTATGCTGAGCGTTTGTCGGCACTGGGCCTGTACTCGCTGGAGTTTAGAAGGATGAGGGGGTACCTCATTGAAACTTAAACAATAATGAAAGGCCTGTATAGAGTGGATGTGGAGAGGATGTTTCCACTGGTCTAGGCAGGGAGACAAATTCTTGATTCGAATGGGTGTCAAGGGTTATGGGGAGAAGGCAGGAAAATGGGATTAGACAATAGACAATAGGTGCAGGAGTAGGCCATTCGGCCCTTCGAGCCAGCACCGCCATTCAATGTGATCATGGCTGATCATCCACAATCAGTACCCCGTTCCTGCCTTCTTCCCACATCCCCTGACTCCGCTATCTTTAAGAGCCCTATCTAACTTTCACTTGAAATCATCCAGTGAATTGACCTCCAAAACCTTCTGAGGTAGAGAATTCCACAGACTCACCACTCTCTAGGTGAAAAAGTTTTTCCTCATCTCCTTTCTAAATGGCTTACCCCTTATTCTTAAACTGTAGCCCCTGGTTCTGGACTCCCCCAACATTAGGAACATGTTTCCTGCCTCTAGCGTGTCCAATCCCGTAAAAATCTTATATGTTTCAAAAAGATACCCTCTCATCCTTCTAAATTCCAGTGAATACAAGCCCAGCCGCTCCATTCTTTCCACATATGACAGTCCCGCCATCCCGGGAACTAACGTCGTGAACCTACGCTGCACTTCCTCAATAGCAAGAATGTCTTTCTTCAACTTGGAGGCCAAAACTGCACACAATACTCCAGGTGTGGTCTCACTAGGGCCCTGTACAACTGCAGAAGGACCTCTTTGCTTCTATACTCAACTACACTTGTTATGAAGGCCAACATGCCATTCGCTTTCTTCACTGCCTGCTGTACCTGCATGCTTACTTTCATTGACTGATGAACAAGGACCCACAGATCTCATTGTACTTCCCCTTTTCCCAACTTGACACCATTTAGATAATAACCTGCCTTCCTGTTTTTGCTACCAAAGTGGATAACCTCAAATTTATCCACATTAAACTGCATCTGCCCACTCCCCCAACCTGTCCAAGTCACCCTGCATTCTCATAGCATCCTCCTCACAGTTCATACTGCCATCCAGCTTTGTGTCATCTGCAAATTTGCTAATGTTACTATTAATCCCTTCATCATCAATATCTATATTACTAAAACACTGATCTTGACCGCTTTTGGCCCACTGTGCTGCGATTTCCGACAGAACGCCGCCACCTATGGCCATCATTTTTGGCCACCTCGCTCAGAACCCCCCTCCGCCTTACGGGTGCGGAGGATTTTTCCCATCGAAAACACATCAGAGAGATATTAACGTTTTTTTTTAAATCACCATTCTCTCTGCTGCCCCTGCTGGAGGGAGGGGGAGGGACTATAAAACCAGGAAATGGTGTGACTCACTCAGTCTCTGCAAGATGGATGAAGCCTAGGGTCATGTCTCTCTGAGCTCTGAATAACACTGAACAAATATCTACACAACTGTGAGTCTACTGAATTGTGAGTTTGGTGTTTTGTGTGGTTTTATGGTGGTTTCACCCTGCATGAAATGGTATGAAGCTGCATTTGAATTTGGTGGCCTTGCACCCTGCTGAAAGTGGTATGAAACTGCACTTGAATTTGGTGGCCTTGGATCCAGCTTAAAGTGGTATGAAACTGCACTTGAATTTGGTGGCCTTGCACCCTGCTTGAAGTGGTTGGAAACTGCACTTGAATTTGGTGGTCTTGCACCCTGCTTGAAATGGTAGGAACATGGATTTTAATTTGGTGGCCTTGCAACCTGCTTGAAATGGAATTTCAAGGAATAGTCATGAGTCAACTGCCAGCCCACCAGCCGTGAGTGAGCTGCCAGCAGATCAGGCTTGAGGGACTGAGCTGCCACCCCAAGAACCCATACCAGCACTCCAGAAAGCCCCCCCACTGGCCATCAATATTGGAATTGGTGGAGAGGTGGAATATTGCGTCGGGGACCAGCCCTCCCGTGTGAACATGGGACCCAACGGGTCCCACTTAGTCTAGTATATTATAAATACTGCGGCCCCATCACCGAGCCTTGCAGTACTCCACTAGTCACTGCCTGCCATTCTGAAAGGGACCCGTTAATCCCTACTCTTTGTTTCCTGTCTGCCAACCACTTCTCTATCCATGTCAGCACTCTACCCCCAATGCCATGTGCCCTAATTTTGCCCACTAATATCCTATGTTGGACCTCATCAAATGCTTTCTGAAAGTCCAGGTACACTACATCCACTGGCTCTCCTTTGTCCATTTTCCTAGTTACATCCTCAAAGAATTCCAGAAGATTATTAATAATAATAATAATAATAATAATAATAATAATAATAATAATAATAATAATAATAATAATAATAATAATAATAATAATAATAATAATAAATATTATTATTATTATTATTATAATATCTTTTATTGTCATTGCACATCAGTGCAACGAGATTTAGTATGCAGCTTCCAACCAATGTCAAAATAAATAAATAAATAAATAAAGTGTGCGACGTGACCATCTGAGGGAGACAGTCCGTGGGGGTGGGGGGCACTCAGCAGGGCCGGTTCAGAGCCGCTATAGCTCGGGGAATGAAGCTGTTTCTGAGTCTGGAGGTTCGGGCGTAGAAGGCCTTGTAACGTCTGCCGGAGGGAAGTAGTTTGAACAGTCCGTTACAAGGGTGTGAGGAGTCTTTATGGATGCGGACGGCCTTCCTGAGGTACCGTCAAGCATGATTTCCCGTCAAGCATGAGATCCGTACTTAGATAAATCGATGCAAAAACAAAGAGGTAATATGAAATCTAAAACTAGTGAACTCTTAAATACATATATAAAAAATACAAATATAGCAGACGTTTGGAGGATCGCGAACCCGACTGGAAGGGAATACTCGTTTTATTCAATGGTACATAAAACATACTCACGTATAGACTATTTCCTAGTGGATTCAAAACTAATCCCTTATACTATGAACCCTAAATACCACACCAATACGATTTCAGATCACTCCCCGCTAACTTTCGTTTTAAAATTGGAAGGAATCTCTACGAACAAATCGTTCTGGAGGTTTAACTCGCAATTTCTGAAAGACCCACAAGGGAGTATATATCTAAAAAAACAGATGGATCTATTTTTTGAGATAAATGATACACCAGATATATCGCCCACTTTATTATGGGAATCCTTCAAAGCATTTATTAGAGGAGTCATTATCTCGTATCAAGCTTTTCAAAACATAAAGAATAAAAATGAACAAAGACAATTAGAAGAACAAATCAGACAACTAGATATAGATAATGCTAAAGATCCAACTATGGATAAACATAATAAAATTTTAATACTGAAATTTAAGCTAAATAAATTATTATCAGAGAAGATTATAAGATTATTCCAAATTACAAAACAAGAACATTTTGAATTTGGGGATAAACCCCATAAACTTTTGGCACGCCAACTGAAAAAACGGGAAAAAGATCATGCAATTTTAAAGATCAAATCAGATAGAGGGGAATTATTAACACTACCTAATTATATCAATAAAAGATTTGCTCAATATTATAAGAATTTATACACATCGAAAACGCTAATAGACAATAATAAAGTTTCAGAGTTTTTGGACAATTGTAACCTTCCAAAACTCGAACTGAAGGAACAAGAGGAACTGGGAGCACAAATTACAGCTAAGGAAATAGAAGACACAATAAACACACTTAAGAATGGAAAAACACCAGGACCAGACGGATTCAGTAATGAATTTTATAAATGTTTTTACGACACAGTGACCCCACGTCTACAGAAAATGTATACATACGCTTTTAAAGAACAAACCTTACCTGAAACACTAGCAGAATCAACGATCACATTAATACTTAAAAAAGATAAAGATATAGAAGAACCAGGCTCATATAGAGCTATTGCTTTGTTAAATACGGATCAAAAAATATTAACGAAAACACTAGCTAGAAGACTAAGTCAATATGTCAGTAAATTAATAAATAAGGATCAAACGGGATTTATACCTAAGAGACATTCATTTAATAACCTGAGACGTCTGCTTAACATAATGCACTCTCACAAACCTCAAGAACAAGAGTTATCTATCTTCATTGGACGCAGAAAAAGCGTTTGATCAAATAGATCGGATTATATGATTAAAGTATTGCAAAAATTTCAAATGGGAGAGAGCTTCATCGCATGGATAAAATTATTATATAACAAACCCACGGCTAGAATATTAACTAATAATATACTATCTACGAAATTCCAATTAACAAGGGGCAATAGACAAGGATGTTAATTATCACCGCTGTTATTCGCTCTGGTAATTGAACCTTTAGCTGAAAAAATTAGAACACACCCGGATATTTACGGTTATAATACAAAATATTCAAATAACAAAATATCCTTATACGCAGACGATGTACTACTGTATATCACAAAACCCCAAATCAGTATACCAAACATATTAAACTCCTGGACTTTGGATCTTTCTCAGGATACAGAATAAACAGGAACAAAAGTGAAATTATGTCGATAAAACTGAAAGACTCAACACATCTCTTGAAATTCCCCTTTAAAATAGCTACAGAAAAATTTAAATATTTAGGAATTGAAATCACTAGAAATTATCACGGTATGTTTAATGCCAATTATAGCCCCTTACTTAAGAAATTAAATAATCTAATTAAATTCTGGAAAACGCTTCCGATGTCTTTAATAGGTCGAATAAATGCTATAAAAATGATCTTTTTAACCACAAATCCTATATTTATTTCAATCAATTCCAATATATCTTCCAAAAATGTTTTTCAAAAAATTAGACTTAGACATTACAAATTTTATATGGGATTATAAATCCCACAGAATACAAAGAGCACATTTTAGTAAACCAAAAGAGATGGGTGGTCTAGCGCTCCCTAACTTTATGTACTATAATTGGGCAGTAAATATTAAAAATATGATTCACCTGCTGGACAATTTTGCCCAGCAGGTGGACTGGATTGTAATGGAGACAGAGGACTACGCTCCATGTAATACAGGAGCGACTCTCCTCTCACCAATGAATTTGAATAACAAAGTCCACAATCAGTTCCTTGGTCTTACTGATGTTGAGAGCCAGGTTATTATGTTGGCACCATTTGGTCAGTCGGTCAATCTCACATTTCTATACTCTGACTCATCACCATCAGTGATTCATTCCACCACAGTGTAGCCAGAGAACTTGGTGATGGAGTTCACACTATGTCCGGCTACGCAGTCATGAGTATAGAGTGAGTACAGCAGGGGGCTGAGCATGCAGCCTTGACTCCTGTACTCCTGTACTAATTGTTGCTGAGGATGGAGTAAATCAGCGGGTCAGGCAGCATCTGTGGAGAACATGGATAGGTGACGTTTCACAGAGTGCTGGAGTAACTCAGCGGGTCAGGCAGCATCTGTGGAGAACATGGATGGATGACGTTTCACAGAGTGCTGGAGTAACTCAGCGGGTCAGGCAGCATCTGTGGAGAACATGGATGGGTAACGTTTCACAGAGTGTTGGAGTAACTCAGCGGGTCAGGCAGCATCTGTGGAGAACATGGATAGGTGACGTTTCAGGTCGAGACCCTTCTGTGGACCATTATCCACCTTCTCTAGAAGTGCTGCCTGGCCCACTGAGTTACTCCAGTACTTTACATTTTTGTAAACCACCATCTGCAGTTCCTTATATATCCACCCATCACTTGCCAGGCTTTATCCCGTCCCCAACCTCTCTTTTCCAGCTTTCTCCCCCCCCCCCCCCACTCCATCAGTCTGAAGAAAAGTCCCGAACCGAAACGTCGCCTGTCCATTCCTTCCTCAGATGCTGCCTGACACGCTGAGTTCTTCCAGCACTTTGTGTTAAACTCAGGATTCCGGCGTCTGCCATTTCCTGTGGCTGCAATGAATCCAGGCCACCACCTGAGGGCAGCAGAGATACATGGTCAGCCCAGAGCAACTGAGAGATACATAGACAATAGGTGCAGGAGTAGGCCATTCGGCCCTCCAAGCCAGCACCGCCATTCAATGTGATCATGGCTGATCATCCACAACCAGTACCCCGTTCCTGCCTTCTCCCCATATCCCTTGATTCCGTTAGCCCAAAGGGCTAAATCTAACTCTCTCTAGAAAACATCCAGTGAATCGGCCTCCACTGCCTTCTGAGGCAGAGAATTTCACAGATTCACAACTCTCTGGGTGAAAAAGTTTCTCCTCATCTCAGTCCTAAAATGGCCGACCTCTTATTCGTAAACTGTGACTCCTGGTTCTGGACTCCCCCAACATCGGGAACACGTTCCCTGCCTCTAGCGTGCTCAAACCCTTAATAATCCTGTGTTTCAATAAGATAGCCTCTCATCCTTCTAAACTCCAGAGTATACAAGTCCAGCCGCTCCATTCTCTCAACGTATGACAGTCCCGCCATCCCGGGAATTAACCTTGTAAACCTACGCTGCACTCCCTCAATAGCAAGAATGTTCTGCCTCAAATTAGGAGACCAAAACTACACACAACACTCCAGGTGTGGTCTCACTAGGGCCCTGTACAACTGCAGAAGGACTTCTTTGTTCCTCAGCTCCTCTCGTTATGAAGGCCAACATGCCATTTGCTTTCTTCACTGCCTGCTGTACCTGCATGCTTACTTTTATTGACTGATGAACAAGGACCCCAGATCCCGTTGTACTTCCCCTTTTCCCAACTTGATGCCATTCAGATAATAATCTGCCTTCCAGTTTTTGCTACCAAAGTGGATATCCTCACATTTATCCACATTAAACTGCATCTGCCATGCATCTGCCCACTCCCCCAACCTGTCCAAGTCACCCTGCATTCTCATAGCATCCTCCTCACAGTTCACACTGCCACCCAGCTTTGTGTCATCTGCAAATTTGCTAATGTTACTTTGAATCCCTTTATCTAAATCATTGATGTATATTGTAAATAGTTGCGGTCCCAGCACCGAGCCTTGCGGTACCCCACTAGTCACTGCCTGCCATTCTGAAAGGGACGTTAATCCCTACTCTTTGTTTCCGGTCTGCCAACCAATTTTCTATCCATGTCAGCACTCTACCCCCAATACCATGTGCCCTAAGTTTGCCCACTAATCTCCTATGTGGGACCTCATCAAATGCTTTCTGAAAGTCCAGGTACACTACATCCACTGGCTCTCCCTTGTCCATTTTGCTTGTTACATCCTCAAAATATTCCAGAAGATTAGTCAAGCATGATTTCCCCTTCGTAAATCCATGCTGACTCAGACCGATCCTGTTACTGCTATCAAAATGTGCGGCGATCTCATCTTTTATAATTGACTCCAGCATCTTCCCCACCACCGATGTCAGGCTAACTGGTCTATAATTCCCTGTTTTCTCTCTCCCGCCCTTCTTACGAGGAGTCCAGAACCAGAGGCTACAGTTTAAGAATAAGGGGTAAGCCATTTAGAACGGAGACGAGGAAACACTTTTTCTCACAGACAGTTGTGAGTCTGTGGAATTCTCTGCCTCAGAGGGCGGTGGAGGCCGGTTCTCTGGATACTTTCAAGAGAGAGCTAGATAGGGCTCTTAAAGATAGTGGAGTCAGGGGATATGGGGAGAAGACAGGAACGGGGTACTGATTGGGGATGATCAGCCATGATCACATTGAATGGCAGTGCTGGCTCGAAGGGCCGAATGGCCTACTCCTGCACCTATTTCCGTGTTTCTATATCGGTCTGCATGGACGGGATGGGCCGAAGGGCCTCTGCCTGTGCTGTGTGACTCCAGGATTCTCGATGGGTTTTCCCAACCCACTGTTTAACTTTCCCAGGGATAGGCCCTGTTTGCAGCAGGATTTATAATAGGATGTGGTTCCAGGATGTGTAAACACACTGTTTCTTCAGTGTCAGACTGACTCTGGATTCCATCAGCTCGTCTGTAACTCCCCTGCGCTTAAGGAGCGGCTGGGTGGCGCAGCGGGTAGAACTGCTGACGGTACACACTGACTAACCAGGAATCTGTCATTCTGCCCCTTAAAAATGCCCAATGACTTGTCCTCCACAGCTAATACAGGTGGCAATTAATTCCAAAAAGTCACCACGCTCTTGCTAAAGAAATTCAATAGACAATAGGTTCAAGTTCAAGTTCAAGTGAGTTTATTGTCATGTGTCCCTGTATAGGACAATGAAATTCTTGCTTTGCTTAAGCACACAGAAAATAGTAGGCATTTACGACAAAACAGATAAATGTGTCCATATACCATGATATAAATCTATACCCACATGAATACATAAACTGGTAAAGTGCAAATAACAGAAAGTGGTTATTAATAATCAGAGTTTTGTCCGAGCCAGGTTTAATAGCCTGATGGCTGTGGGGAAGTAGCTATTCCTGAACCTGGTCGTTGCAGTCTTCAGGCTCCTGTACCTTCTACCTGAAGGTAGCAGGGAGATGAGTGTGTGGCCAGGATGGTGTGGGTCTTTGATGATACTGCCAGCCTTTTTGAGGCAGCGACTGCAATAAATCCCCTCGATGGAAGGAAGGTCAGAGCCGATGATGGACTGGGCAGTGTTTACTACTTTTTGTAGTCTTTTCCTCTCCAGGGCGCTCAAATTGCCGAACCAAGCCACGATGCAACCGGTCAGCATGCTCTCTACTGTGCACCTGTAGAAGTTAGAGAGAGTCTTCCTTGACAAACCGACTCTCCGCAATCTTCTCAGGAAGTAGAGGCGCTGATGAGCTTTTTTGATAATTGCGTTAGTGTTCTCGGACCAGGAAAGATCTTCAGAGATGTGCACGCCCAGGAATTTGAAGCTCTTGACCCTTTCAACCATCGACCCGTTGATATAAACGGGGCTGTGGGTCCCCCTCCTACTTCTTCCAAAGTCCACAATCAGTTCCTTGGTTTTGCTGGTGTTGAGGGCCAGGTTATTGCGCTGGCACCATATGGACAGTTGCTCGATCTCCCTTCTATATTCCGACTCATCCCCATCAGTCCCACAACAGTGGTGTCGTCAGCGAACTTGATGATGGAGTTCGCACTGTGGTTGGCTACGCAGTCATGGGTATAGAGTGAGTACAGCAGGGGGCTGAGCACGCAGCCTTGAGGTGCTCCCGTAATGATTGTTATCGAGGCTGACACATTTCCACCAATACGAACGTCTGTGGATGATGAAGTCGAGGATCCAGTTGCAGAGGAATGCGCAGAGACCCAGTTCTGCGAGTTTGGTAACCAGTTTGGAGGGGATGATTGTGTTGAATGCCGAGCTGTAATCGATGAATAACAGCCTGACATACGAGTTTTTGTTGTCCAAGTGGTCCAGTGCGGAGTGGAGGGCCAGCGAGATCTGTTGTGGCGGTAAGCGAACTGCAGTGGGTCCAGGTTTTTGTCGAGGTAGGAGTTGATTTGCTCCATGATCAGCCTCTCAAAGCACTTCATCACCACCGGCGTTAGTGCCACTGGTCGATAGTCATTGAGGCACGTCACCTTACTCTTACAATAGGTGCAGGAGGAGGCCATTCGGCCCATCGAGCCAGCACCGCAATTCAATGTGATCATGGCTGATCATCCCCAATCAGTACCCCGTTCCTGCCTTCTCCCCATATCCCCTGACTCCACTATTTTTATGAGCCCTATCTAGCTCTCTCTTGAAAGCATCCAGAGAACCGGCCTCCACCACCCTCTGAGTCAGAGAATTCCACACTCACCACTCTCTGTGTGAAAAATTAGTAAAATGCTGATTAAGACAATATATACAAATGAGGATATATTGATCTAGTACATAGGCAAATAAAATTATACAGATAAAAGATTGACATGTGCTATATTCTGGTGAATAGAGCTTAACAGTAGATTGTATAAACTATAAACTTTAATTCTGAGGCTGTGCCCTCTGGTCCTAGACTCTCCCACTAGTGGAAACATCATCTCCACATCCACTCTACCCAGGCCTTTCACTATTCGATATGTTGGGCAGAAGGGCCTGTTACCGTGCTTTAGACTTGAAATACAGCGTGGAAACAAGTCCTTCAGCTTGCCGAGTCCACGCTGACCAGCAATCACCCCGTACACGAACACTTTCAACACACTAGGGACAGGTTACTATTTACAGAAGTCTACAAACCTGTATGCCTTGGGGCGGCACGGTGCTGCAGCGGGTGGAGCTGCTGTCTCACAGCGCCAGAGACCCGGGTTCTATCCTGACTACGGGTTCCGTCTGTACGGAGTTTGCACGTTCTCCTCGTGACCTGCGTGGGTTTTCTCCGGGTGCTCCGGTTTCCTCCCACACTCCAAAGACGTTCAGGTTTGTAGGTTAATTGACATCGGTAAAGATTGTAAATTGTCCCCTAGTGTGTGTAGGATAGTGTTAGTGTATCGAATATGGAAGAGGTAGTTCAGGCGGGTATTATCGCAAAGTTTAAGAAACATTTTGGCAGGTATGTGGGTTGAGTGGGATATGGACCAAATAAACAACAGACAAAAGACAATAGGTGCAGGAGTAGGCCATTTGGCCAATCGAGCCAGCACCGCCATTCAATGTGATCATGGCTGATCATCCCCAATCAGAACCCCGTTCCTGCCTTCTCTCCATAATCCCCTGACTCCGCTATTTTTAAGAGCCCTAAAGAATTTTGTAAGTTTCTATAAGATTCCCCCTCAATCTTCTAAATTCTAGCGAGTACAAGCCGAGTCTATCCAGTCTTTCTTCATATGAAAGTCCCAGAAATCAGTCTGGTGATCCTTCTCTGCACTCCCTCTATGGCAAGAATGTCTTTCCTCAGATTAGGAGACCAAAACTGTACGCAATACTCCAGGTGTGGTCTCACCAAGACCCTGTACAACTGCAGTAGAACCTCCCTGCTCCTATACTCAAATCCTGCCTGACCGCTGAGATACTCCAGCATTTTGTGTCTGTCTCCTGAAGAAACTGGACGTGGGTGTAATTAGTGGCAGGTTTCAGTGCAGCCTGGAATCTCAGAGCCATCAGGCAGTAATTGGCTTCCGATCTCTTGGGTAAGACGTGAAGAATTCTCCCTCCTACTCCCACCCAACCCCATTAGTTGGCCCATGAATCCAATTGCTGCCTCCTCACGAGACCCAGTGTCAGTAAACACTGCATTTCTCACACGCTAGTGGTCGGGGTGTTGATGGAGTGGCGCGCTGGAGGCCCTGCTACAGTCGGGCCTACTGCCATAGTGAAGCCCAACGCAAAATGGAGGAACTACACCTCATGTTTCACTGCTTCCAACTCAGCGGTGTGATTGAGTGTGTAAGAAAGAACTACAGATGCTGGTTTAAATCGAAGGTGGACACGAAATGACAATAGACAACAGGTGCAGGAGTTGCCCATTCGGCCCTTCGAGACAGCACCGCCATTCAATGTGATCATGGCTGATCATCCACAATCAGTACCCCGTTCCTGCCTTCTCCCCATATCCCTTGACTCCGCTATCTTTAAGAGCCCTATCTAGCTCTCTCTTGAAAGCATCCAGAGAACCGGCCTCCACCGCCCTCTGAGGCAGAGAATCCCACAGACTCACCACTCTCTGTGAGAAAAAGTGTTTCCTCGTCTCCGTTCTAAATGGCCTACCCCTTATTCTTAAACTGTGGCCCCTGGTTCTGGACTCCCCCAACATCGGGAACATGTTTCCTGCGGCCAGCGTGTCCAAGCCCTTAACAATCTTATATGTTTCAATGAGAGCCCCCTCATCCTTCTAAACTCCAGAGTGTACAATAGCATGAGCAAGTTGGGTCGAAGGGCCTGTTTCCTAGCTGTGTGACTCTAAGAGACTCCATCACATGTGACTGGTGAGTGTAGTGCGTTCAGCCGAACGCACTATGGGAACCACACTCACCCCCCTGCAGGACATATACACCAGGATCCAGAGCCAGCAACATTATGGGGGACCCCTACCCCCCCAGCAACGGACTGTTCCAGCTGCTACGGTCAGGCAAACGCCTCCGCTATCACGCTGCGAAAACAGAGAGGATGAGACGGAGTTTCTTCCCAGACGCCGTCAGGTCTGTAAACTCTGATCTCACCAGGGACTCATTTACTGTTGTGTTGTGTCATTTTAATTTTCTAAAATGTAAATACTGGTTCTGTTCTTGTTTTACACAATCCCGCAGGCATTGCCACTTTCATTTCACTGCACAACTTGTATGTGTATGTATGTGACAAATACACTTGACTTGTACCTTGACTTCCCAACGGATAATACTTAAACTTTAACTTGTGTTCTATATAAATCAGTCAGTTTCATAAGTTCATAAGCCATAGGAGTGAGGGATGAAACAAGTCCACAAGTTATAGGAGCAGAATTAGGTCATTCGGCCCATCGAGTCTACTCCACCATTCAATCACGGCTGATCTATCTCTCCCTCCTAATCCCATTTTCTCTGCAACGTCAGAGGTTGAGGGGAGACCTGATAGACGTTTATAAAATGATGAGAGGCGTAGATAGGGTAGACAGTCACAACCTTTTCCCCAGGGTGGAGATGTCCAAGACTAGAGGGCACAGCTTTAAGATGAGCAGTCCGGCACGGTGGTGCAGCGGGTAGAGCTGCTCCTTCACAGCGCCAGAGACCCAGGTTCCATCCCGACTACGGGCGCTGTCTGTACGGAGTTTGCATGTTCTCCCCGTGACCTGCGTGGGTTTTCTCCGGGTGCTCCGGTTTCCTCCCACACTCTAAAGATATGCCGGTTTGTAGGTTTAAATGGCCTCTGTAAATTGCCTCTCGTGTGCAGGGAGTGGGATAACATAGAACTAGTGTGAACGGGCGATTGATGGTCGGCATGGACTCGGTGGGCCGAAGGGCCTGTCTCCGTGCTCTCTCTCTTGAAGGAGTCTAAAAGTAAAATTAAAATCATGAAAGAGGCGAAGTTTAAAGGAGATGTGTGGGGCAGGTTTATTTACACAGAGGGTGGTGGGTGCCTGGAACGTGCTGCCAGGGGTGGGGGTGGAGGCAGATACGATAGTGGTGTTTAAGAGGCTTTTGGATCGGCACATGGATATGCAGGGATGGAGGGATACGGATCACGTGCAGGCAGAGGGGAGTTGGTCTTGGCATCATGTACGGCATGGACATTGTGGGCCGAAGGGCCTGTTCCTGTGCTGGACTGTATGTTCTAGTCTGTGATCTAACTTAGCTAACCACTAGTTCGAGAGACTAGGACTAGAGGTCACAGCCTCAGAATTAAAGGACCAAATGGCCTCCTCCTGCACCTATTGTCTATTGTCTATTGATGGGCCGAATGGTCTATTTCTGATACGCTGAATTCCCCTTTGACATCTGATCAGCCAGGACACATCTAATAGCTGCTGCGTGATGGCACCAAACAAAAATATTATTGAAACACCGTGGGTCTTTCGACAGAGTTGGACAGTTGCCTAATTATATCCAGGAAACATCTTTCAAACGGCATTTCCTCAACAAATAACCCGATCAACACATTTGTACCATGGAGAGGGGGAGGATAGAGTGTGTGTCGATAGACACAAAAACCATCAGCAGGCACCAACTCTGGAGAAAAGGAATAGGTGACCTTTACTTTTGAGGATTTGAGTATAGGAGCAGGGAGGTTCTACTGCAGTTGTACAGGGTTTTTTTTTTTTTTTAATTCTATTTTATTTTTAATATGTTTTATTATTTATTTATTATTTATTTATTTTTATGATACTGACTGTAAAGGGAAATTCATTTAGTTGTCTCTAATTGAGACAATGACAATAAATTTGAATACAATACAATACAATACAGTATTGCGTAGAGTTTTTGTCTCCTAATCTGAGGAAAGACATTCTTGCCGTAGAGGGTGTACAGAGAAAGTTCACCAGACTGATTCCTGTGATGTCAGGACTTTCATATGAAGAAAGACTCGGCTTGTACTCCCTAGAATTTAGGAGATTGAGGGGGGATCTTATAGAAACTTACAAAATTCCTAAGGGGTTGGACAGGCTAGATGCAGGAAGATTGTTCCCGATGTTGGGGAAGTCCAGAACAAGGGGTCACTGTTTAAGGATAAGGGGGAAATCTTTTAGGACCGAGATGAGAAAAACATTTTTCACACAGAGAATGTTGAATCTGTAGAATTCTCTGCCACAGAAGGTAGTTGAGGCCAGTTCATTGGCTATATTTAAGAGGGATGTGGCCCTTGTGGCTAAAGGGATCAGGGGGTATGGAGAGAAGGCAGGTACAGGATACTGAGTTGGATGATCAGCCATGATCATATTGAATGGCGGTGCAGGCTCGAAGGGCCGAATGGCCTACTCTTGCACTTATTTTCTATGTTACTAGAACGATCCCAGGGATGAGTGGGTTAACATATGATGAGCTTTTGTTTCACAGAGTGCTGGAGTAACTCAGCGGGTCAGGCAGCATCTGTGGAGAACATGGATAGGTGACGTTTCACAGAGTGCTGGAGTAACTCAGCGGGTCAGGCAGCATCTGTGGAGAACATGGATAGGTGACGTTTCATAGAGTGCTGGAGCAACTCAGCGGGTCAGGCAGCATCTGTGGAGAATATGGATAGGTGACGTTTCAGGTCGAGACCCTTCTGTGGACAATTATCCACCTTCTCTAGAAGTGCTGCCTGGCCCACTTGAGTTACTCCAGTACTTTACATTTTTGTAAACCACCATCTGCAGTTCCTTGTATATCCACCCATCACTTGCCAGGCTTTATCCTGTCCCCAACCTCTCTTTTCCAGCTTTCTCCCCCCCCCCCTCCCCACTCCATCAGTCTGAAGAAAAGTCCCGAACCGAAACGTTGCCTGTCCATTCCTTCCTCAGATGCTGCCTGACACGCTGAGTTCTTCCAGCACTTTGTGTTAAACTCAGGATTCCGGCGTCTGCCATTTCCTGTGGCTGCAATGAATCCAGGCCACCACCTGAGGGCAGCAGAGATACATGGTCAGCCCAGAGCAACTGAGAGATACAGAGACAATAGGTGCAGGAGTAGGCCATTCGGCCCTCCAAGCCAGCACCGCCATTCAATGTGATCATGGCTGATCATCCACAACCAGTACCCCGTTCCTGCCTTCTCCCCATATCCCTTGATTCCGTTAGCCCAAAGGGCTAAATCTAACTCTCTCTAGAAAACATCCAGTGAATCGGCCTCCACTGCCTTCTGAGGCAGAGAATTTCACAGATTCACAACTCTCTGGGTGAAAAAGTTTCTCCTCATCTCAGTCCTAAAATGGCCGACCTCTTATTCGTAAACTGTGACTCCTGGTTCTGGACTCCCCCAACATCGGGAACACGTTCCCTACCTCTAGCGTGCTCAAACCCTTAATAATCCTGTGTTTCAATAAGATACCCTCTCATCCTTCTAAACTCCAGAGTATACAAGTCCAGCCGCTCCATTCTCTCAGCATATGACAGTCCCGCCATCCCGGGAATTAACCTTGTAAACCTACGCTGCCCTCCCTCAATAGCAAGAATGTGCTGCCTCAAATTAGGAGACCAAAACTACACACAATACTCCAGGTGTGCTATCACTAGGGCCCTGTACAACTGCAGAAGGACTTCTTTGTTCCTCAGCTCCTCTCGTTATGAAGGCCAACATGCCATTTGCTTTCTTCACTGCCTGCTGTACCTGCATGCTTACTTTCATTGACTGATGAACAAGGACCCCAGATCCCGTTGTACTTCCCCTTTTCCCAACTTGATGCCATTCAGATAATAATCTGCCTTCCAGTTTTTGCTACCAAAGTGGATAACCTCACATTTATCCACATTAAACTGCATCTGCCATGCATCTGCCCACTCCCCCAACCTGTCCAAGTCACCCTGCATTCTCATAGCATCCTCCTCACAGTTCACACTGCCACCCAGCATTGTGTCATCTGCAAATTTGCTAATGTTACTTTGAATCCCTTTATCTAAATCATTGATGTATATTGTAAATAGCTGCGGTCCCAGCACCGAGCCTTGCGGTACCCCACTAGTCACTGCCTGCCATTCTGAAAGGGACCCGTTAATCCCTACTCTTTGTTTCCGGTCTGCCAACCAATTTTCTATCCATGTCAGCACTCTACCCCCAATACCATGTGCCCTAAGTTTACCCACTAATCTCCTATGTGGGACCTCATCAAATGCTTTCTGAAAGTCCAGGTACACTACATCCACTGGTTCTCCCTTGTCCATTTTGCTTGTTACATCCACAAAAAATTCCACAAGGTTAGTCAAGCATGATTTCCCCTTCGTAAATCCATGCTGACTCGGACCGATCCTGTTACTGCTATCCAAATGTTCGGCGATCTCATCTTTTATAATTGACTCCAGCAACTTCCCCACCACCGATGTCAGGCTAACTGGTCTATAATTCCCTGTTTTCTCTCTCCCGCCTTTTTTACGAGGAGTCCAGAACCAGAGGCTACAGTTTAAGAATAAGGGGTAAGCCATTTAGAATGGAGACGAGGAAACACTTTTTCTCACAGACAGTTGTGAGTCTGGTATTCTCTGCCTCAGAGGGTGGAGGAGGCCGGTTCTCTGGATACTTTCAAGTGAGAGCTAGATAGGGCTCTTAAAGATAGTGGAGTCAGGGGATATGGGGAGAAGGCAGGAACGGGGTACTGATTGCGGATGATCAGCCATGATCACATTGAATGGCGGTGCTGGCTTGAAGGGCCGAATGGCCTACTCCTGCACCTATTTCCGTGTTTCTACATCGGTCTGCATGGACGGGATGGGCCGAAGGGCCTGTGTCTGTGCTGTGTGACTCCGGGATTCTCGATGGGTTTTCCCAACCCACTGTTTAACTTTCCCAGGGATAGGCCCTGTTTGCAGCAGGATTTATAATAGGATGTGGTTCCAGGATGTGTAAACACACTGTTTCCTCAGTGTCAGACTGACTCTGGATTCCATCAGCTCGTCTGTAACTCCCCTGCGCTTAAGGAGCGGCTGGGTGGCGCAGCGGGTAGAACTGCTGACGGTACACACTGACTAACCAGGAATCTGTCATTCTGCCCCTTACCAATGCCCAATGACTAGGCCTCCACAGCTAATACAGGTGGCAATTAATTCCAAAAAGTCACCACGCTCTTGCTAAAGAAATTCAATAGACAATAGGTTCAAGTTCAAGTGAGTTTATTGTCATGTGTCCCTGTATAGGACAATGAAATTCTTGCTTTGCTTAAGCACACAGAAAATAGTAGGCATTTACGACAAAACAGATAAATGTGTCCATATACCATGATATAAATCTATACCCACATGAATACATAAACTGGTAAAGTGCAAATAACAGAAAGTGGTTATTAATAATCAGAGTTTTGTCCGAGCCAGGTTTAATAGCCTAATGGCTGTGGGGAAGTAGCTATTCCTGAACCTGGTCGCTGCAGTCTTCAGGCTCCTGTACCTTCTACCTGAAGGTAGCAGGGAGATGAGTGTGTGGCCAGGATGGTGTAGGTCCTTGATGATACTGCCAGCCTTTATGAGGCAGCGACTGCGATAAATCCCCTCGATGGAAGGAAGGTCAGAGCCGATGATGGACTGGGCAGTGTTTACTACTTTTTGTAGTCTTTTCCTCTCCAGGGCGCTCAAATTGCCGAACCAAGCCACGATGCAACCGGTCAGCATGCTCTCTACTGTGCACCTGTAGAAGTTAGAGAGAGTCTTCCTTGACAAACCGACTCTCCGCAAACTTCTCAGGAAGTAGAGGCGCTGATGAGCTTTTTTGATAATTGCGTTAGTGTTCTCGGACCAGGAAAGATCTTCAGAGATGTGCACGCCCAGGAATTTGAAGCTCTTGACCCTTTCAACCATCGACCCATTGATATAAATGGGGCTGTGGGTCCCCCTCCTACTTCTTCCAAAGTCCACAATCAGTTCCTTGGTTTTGCTGGTGTTGAGGGCCAGGTTATTGCGCTGGCACCATATGGACAGTTGCTCGATCTCTCTTCTATATTCTGACTCATCCCCATCAGTCCCACAACAGTGGTGTCGTCAGCGAACTTGATGATGGAGTTTGCACTGTGGTTGGCTACGCAGTCATGGGTATAGAGTGAGTACAGCAGGGGGCTGAGCACGCAGCCTTGAGGTGCTCCCGTGTTGATTGTTATCGAGGCTGACACATTTCCACCAATACGAACAGACTGTCGTCTGTGGATGATGAAGTCGAGGATCCAGTTGCAGAGGGATGCGCAGAGACCCAGTTCTGCGAGTTTGGTAACCAGTTTGGAGGGGATGATTGTGTTGAATGCCGAGCTGTAATCGATGAATAACAGCCTGACATATGAGTTTTTGTTGTCCAAGTGGTCCAGTGCGGAGTGGAGGGCCAGCGAGATCGCATCCACCGTCGATCTGTTGTGGCGGTAAGCGAACTGCAGTGGGTCCAGGTTTTTGTCGAGGTAGGAGTTGATTTGCTCCATGATCAGCCTCTCAAAGCACTTCATCACCACCGGCGTTAGTGCCACCGGTCGATAGTCATTGAGGTAATAGGTGCAGGAGGAGGCCATTCGGCCCATCGAGCCAGCACCACAATTCAATGTGATCATGGCTGATCATCCCCAATCAGTACCCCGTTCCTGCCTTCTCCCCATATCCCCTGACTCCACTATTTTTAAGAGCCCTATCTAGCTCTCTCTTGAAAGCATCCAGAGAACCGGCCTCCACCGCCCTCTGAGTCAGAGAATTCCACACTCACCACTCTATGTGAGAAAAATTTGTAAAATGCTGATTAAGACAATATATACAAATGAGGATATATTGATCTAGTACATAGGCAAATAAAATTATACAGATAAAAGATTGACATGTGCTATATTCTGGTGAATAGATCTTAACAGTAGATTGTATAAACTATAAACTTTAATTCTGAGGCTGTGACCTCTGGTCCTAGACTCTCCCACTAGTGGAAACATCATCTCCACATCCACTCTACCCAGGCCTTTCACTATTCGATATGTTGGGCAGAAGGGCCTGTTACCGTGCTTTAGACTTGAAATACAGCGTGGAAACAAGTCCTTCAGCTCGCCGAGTCCACGCTGACCAGCAATCACCCCGTACACGTACACTTTCAACACACTAGGGACAGGTTACTATTTACAGAAGTCTACAAACCTGTATGCCTTGGGGCGGCACGGTGCTGCAGCGGGTGGAGCTGCTGTCTCACAGCGCCAGAGACCCGGGTTCAATCCTGACTACGGGTTCCGTCTGTATGGAGTTTGCACGTTCTCCCCGTGACCTGCGTGGGTTTTCTCCGGGTGCTCCGGTTTCCTCCCACACTCCAAAGACGTTCAGGTTTGTAGGTTAATTGACATCGGTAAAGATTGTAAATTGTCCCCTAGTGTGTGTAGGATAGTGTTAGTGTGTCGAATACGGAAGAGGTAGTTGAGGCGGGTATTATCGCAAAGTTTAAGAAACATTTTGGCAGGTATGTGGGTTGAGTGGGATATGGACCAAATAGACAACAGACAATGGACAATAGGTGCAGGAGTAGGCCATTTGGCCAATCGAGCCAGCACCGCCATTCAATGTGATCATGGCTGATCATCCCCAATCAGAACCCCGTTCCTGCCTTCTCTCCATATCCCCTGACTCCGCTATTTTTAAGAGCCCTAAAGAATTTTGTAAGTTTCTATAAGATTCCCCCTCAATCTTCCAATTTCTAGCGAGTACAAGCCGAGTCTATCCAGTCTTTCTTCATATGAAAGTCCTGACATCCCAGGAATCAGTCTGGTGAACCTTCTCTGTACTCCCTCTATGGCAAGAATGTCTTTCCTCAGATTAGGAGACCAAAGCTGTACGCAATACTCCAGGTGTGGTCTCACCAAGACCCTGTACAACTGCAGTAGAACCTCCCTGCTCCTATACTCAAATCCTGCCTGACCGCTGAGATACTCCAGCATTTTGTGTCTGTCTCCTGAAGAAATTGGACGTGGGTGTAATTAGTGGCAGGTTTCAGTGCAGCCTGGAATCTCAGAGCCATCAGGCAGTAATTGGCTTCCGATCTCTTGGGTAAGACGTGAAGAATTCTCCCTCCCACTCCCACCCAACCCCATTAGTTGGCCCATGAATCCAATTGCTGCCTCCTCACGAGACCCAGTGTCAGTAAACACTGCATTTCTCACACGCTAGTGGTCGGGGTGTTGATGGAGTGGCCCGCTGGAGGCCCTGCTACAGTCGGGCCTACTGCCAGAGTGAAGCCCAACGCAAAATGGAGGAACAACACCTCATGTTTCACTGCTTCCAACTCAGCGGTGTGATTGAGAGTGTAAGAAAGAACTACAGATGCTGGTTTAAATCGAAGGTGGACACAAAATGACAATAGACAACAGGTGCAGGAGTTGCCCATTCGGCCCTCCGAGACAGCACCGCCATTCAATGTGATCATGGCTGATCATCCACAATCAGTACCCCGTTCCTGCCTTCTCCCCATATCCCTTGACTCCGCTATCTTTAAGAGCCCTATCTAGCTCTCTCTTGAAAGCATCCAGAGAACCGGCCTCCACCGCCCTCTGAGGCAGAGAATCCCACAGACTCACCACTCTCTGTGAGAAAAAGTGTTTCCTCGTCTCCGTTCTAAATGGCCTACCCCTTATTCTTAAACTGTGGCCCCTGGTTCTGGACTCCCCCAACATCGGGAACATGTTTACTGCGGCCAGCGTGTCCAAGCCCTTAACAATCTTATATGTTTCAATGAGAACCCCCTCATCCTTCTAAACTCCAGAGTGTACAATAGCATGAGCAAATTGGGTCGAAGGGCCTGTTTCCTAGCTGTGTGACTCTAAGAGACTCCATCACATGTGACTGGTGAGTGTAGTGCGTTCAGTCGAACGCACTATGGGAACCACACTCACCCCCCTGCAGGACCTATACACCAGGATCCAGAGCCAGCAACATTATGGGGGACCCCTACCCCCCCAGCAACGGACTGTTCCAGCTGCTACGGTCAGGCAAACGCCTCCGCTATCACGCTGCGAAAACAGAGAGGATGAGATGGAGTTTCTTCCTACAGGCCGTCAGGACTGTAAACTCTGATCTCACCAGGGACTCATTTACTGTTGTGTTGTGTCATTTTAATTTTCTAAAATGTAAATACTGGTTCTGTTCTTGTTTTGCACAATCCCGCAGGCATTGCCACTTTCATTTCACTGCACAACTTGTATGTGTATGTATGTGACAAATACACTTGACTTGACTTGTACCTTGACTTCCCAACAGATGATACTTAAACTTTAACTTGTGTTCTATATAAATCAGTCAGTTTCATAAGTTCATAAGCCATAGGAGTGAGGGATGAAACAAGTCCACAAGTTATAGGAGCAGAATTAGGCCATTCGGCCCATCGAGTCTACTCCACCATTCAATCACGGCTGATCTATCTCTCCCTCCTAATCCCATTTTCCTGCCTACTCCCCATAACCCTTGACACCCGCACTGATCAAGAATTTGTCTATCTCTGCCCTAAAAATATCCACTGACTTGTGGCCTCCACAGCCGTCTGTGGCAAAGAATCCCATAGATTCACCACCCTCTGCCTAAAGAAGTACCTCCTCACCTCCTTCCTAGAAGAGCGCCCTTTCATTCTGAGGCTGTGCCCTCTGGTCCTAGACTCTCCCACTAGTGGAAACGTCCTCTCCACATCCACTCTATCCAGGCCTTTCGCTGTTCTGTACGTTTCAATGAGGTCCCCCCTCATTCTTCTAAACTCCAGCGAGTACAGGCCCAGTGCCGACAAACGCTCATCGTACGTTAACCCACTCGATCCTGGTATCATTCTTGTAAACCTCCTCTGGACCCTCTCCAGAGCCGGCAAATCCGTCTTCAGATACGGGGCCCAAATTTGCTCACAATATTCCAAATGTGTCCTGACCAGCGCGCTATGGCCATAAAAACAGCTCTACTCACCAGCCAAGAGTGTTTAGCCTCTTTGTACTTTGGTATTTTATTTTCAGATGTTTCAATTATAATCCCTGTTTTTATATTCTAGTCCCCTCAATATAAATCCCATCATTGCGTTTGCCTTGTGGCAATCAATAGACAATAGACAATCATCTCCGTGGATTGTCACCTTGTCGTGGTGGAGAAGCTTGTGTGGACCTGAGATCCTGAGAGCGATGCCGTCTGGAGCTATGCTCCTGGTAGGGCCACCCATGGCGGTAAGATCGAGGGGGAGGTCTCTGACAAAGAGCAATCCAACCAAGACCTCAACGGTGGAACAAGCGGAGGACGATGGCTGACCTTAGTGGAGCGTCACAATGGCTGGGAAGGCGGATGAAGGCTGCAGCAGAAAAGGGTCTCCGGTTGTCTTGGACTCCATGTCACTGGATCCTGACCCAAATCTGTCAAAGACCGTGGGGTGGCTGCCTGTGCACCAGTCTCCCCACGTTTACCAAAGTCACGTACAGGCGTCCTCCAACCCTGAAGACACCCATGGTCAGCCATGACCGCAGGGGGCCTAAGAAGAAATTATAATGTTTTATTTTTGATTGTCTGCTGTGTTCCGTTTGTTTTAACCTTTGGCGAGCAAAGCACCATTCATTCATTCATTCATTATCGAGCCTCAGAAACAGAAGATCCCGGAGAAAACCCACGCAGGTCACGGGGAGAACGTACAAACTCTGTACAGACCAAAGATCCTATAAGATCTTTGGGCTGCAGTGGGCGGGAACGAGCTGGAATGTAGCATTGTGTAAGTCCACTTGTTGCGAGCCATTTACATTAGTCTTCAGTCTATTTACTTTGGTTCTGGCTACACCTCACTGTCCATGTTCCCACACAGGATTCCCACAAGGCAAACACAACGCTCGCGTTTATGTTGAGAGGACTGGAATACAAAAACAGGGATTATAGTGCAGAGGCTCCACAAGGCGCTGGTCGGGCTGCATTTGGAGTATTGTGAGCAGTTTTGGGCCCCATATCGATCAGCCATGATCACATTGAATGGTGGTGCTGGCTCGAAGGGCCGAACGGCCTACTCCTGCACCTATTGTCTATTGTCTTTCTGAGGAAGGATGTACCGGCTCTGGAGAGGGTCCAGAGGAGGTTTACAAGAACGATCCCAGGAATGAATGGGTTAACATACGATGAGCGTTTGTCGGCACTGGGCCTGTACTCGCTGGAGTTTAGAAGAATGTGGGGGGGACCTCATTGAAACTTACAGAATAGTGAAAGGTCTGAGTGATCCATATCCAAAAGTCTTCTCCCCCTCTCCCATCGGGCAAGAGGTACAGAAGTGTGAAAACGACCGCACACCTCCGGATTCAGTGACCGTTTCTTCCCGGCTGTTATCAGGCAACTGAACCGTCCTCTCACCAACTAGAGAGCGGTCCTGACCTCCCATCTACCTCATTGCAGACCCTCGGACTATCCTTGATCGGACTTTACTGGACTTTACCTGCACTAAACGTTATTCCCTTTATCCTGTATCTGTACACTGTGGACGGCTCGATTGTAATCATGTATTGTCTTTCCGCTGACTGGTTAGCACGCAACAAAAATGATTTTCACTGTACCTCGGTACACGGGACAATAACAAACATTGTAGTAAATAAAGAAGTTATTTCCTTCAGCTGTTCCATGCTGCATGACGCCACGATTTAAGGTTTAGATTTACAGTGGACAGTGAACAGGAACAGGTACAGTGAACAGCTTTGTTCTGCAGCTATCCAAACACACCAGATAATACTGGGCATAAATACAATCCAGTTCAAACTCAGTCCAATAGGTGGAGCAAAGGGGAAGATACAGAGTGCAGAATATAGTTCTCAGCATTGTAGCGCATCAAGTTCCACAGACAAAGTCCAATGTCCGCAATGGGGTAGAGGTGAATCGGACAGTACCCTAGCTTATGGAAGGACCGTTCAGAAGCCTGATAACAGAGGGGAAGCAGCTGTTCCTGAGTCTGGTGGTGCGCGCTTTCAAGTTTCTGTACCTTCTGCCGGACGGGAGCGGGGAGAAGAAGGAATGACCGGGATGGGACAGGGACACGTCTTTGATGATGCCGGCTGCTTTACAGAGGCAGCGTGAAGTGTAGATGGAGTCGATGGTGGGGAGTGTGGTGTGTGTGATGGACTGGGCTACATCTACAATGGTGGGGAGTGTGGTGTGTGTGATGGTTTGGGCTACATCTACAATGGTCGGGAGTGTGGTCTGTGTGATGGACTGGGCTACATCTACAATGGTGGGGAGTGTGGTCTGTGTGATGGACTGGGCTACATCTACAATGGTGGGGAGTGTGGTCTGTGTGATGGACTGGGCTACATCTACAATGGTGGGGAGTGTGGTGTGTGTGATGGACTGGGCTACATCTACAATGGTGGGGAGTGTGGTGTGTGTGATGGACTGGGCTACATCTACAATGGTGGGGAGTGTGGTGTGTGTGATGGACTGGGCTACATCTACAATGGTGGGGAGTGTGGTCTGTGTGACGGACTGAGCTACATCTACAATGGTGGGGAGTGTGGTCTGTGTGACGGACTGAGCAACATCCACAATGGTGGGGAGTGAGGTCTGTGTGACGGAGTGGGTCACATCTACAACTCTCTGCAATTTCTTGCGCTCTTGGGCATAGCTGTTCCAAAACCAAGCTGTGATACAACACAACAGCATGCTTTGTGTGTTACATCTGTGGACGTTTGTAAGAGTCACTGGAGACAGGCCAATGTTAATCACCTGGGGAAGTAGAGGCATTGGTATGAATTCTTGTCTGTTGCAACAATGTGGTTGGTGTACCACAGATCATTGGTAATATTAAAACTCTCATTCATTTCCACTTCAGCACCACAGATGTGTAGAAACATAGAAATGTAGAAACATATGTGCAGGAGTAGGCCATTCAGCCCTTCGAGCCAGCACCGCCATTCAATATGATCCTGGCTGATCATCCACAATCAGTACCCTGTTCCTGCCTTCTCCCCAAATCCCTTGATTCCGTTAGCCCTAAGAGCTAAATCTAACTCATCCAGAGAATTGGCCTTCACTGCGTTCTGTGGCAGAGAATTCCACAGATTCACAACTCTCTGGGTGAAGACATTTTTCCTCATCTCAGTCCTAAATGGCCGGCCCCTTATTCTTAAACTGTGACCCCTGGTTCTGGACTCCCCCAACATTTTCCCTGCATCTAAACCTTTAAAAATGTTATATGTTTCCATAAGATCCCCTCTCATCCAAAATTCCAGTGAATACAAGCCCAGTCGACCCATTCTTTCATCATATGTAGGTCCCGCCATCCCGGGCATTAACTTGGTAAACCAATGCTGCACTCCCTCATTAGCAATAATGTCCTTCCTCTAATTAGGAGACCAAAATTGCGCACAATACTCCAGGTGCAGTCTCACCAGGGCCCTGTACAACTGCAGAAGGACCTCCTTGCTCCTAAACGCAAATCCTCTCGCAATGAAGATCAACATGCCATTAGCTTTCTTCACTGCCTGCTGTACCTGCATGCTTACTTTCATTGACTGATGCACCCAGGTCTCTTTGCACCTCCCCTTTTCTTAATCTGACACCATTCAGATAATAATCTGCCTTCCTGTTCTTGCCACCATAGTGGATAACCTCACATTTATCCACATTATACTGCATCTGCCATGCTTCTGCCCACTCACCCAGCCTGTCCAAGTCACCCTACAGCCTCATAGCATCCTCCTCGCAGCTCACACTGCCACCCAGCTTTGTGTCATCCGTAAACTTGGAGATGTCACATTTAATTTCCCATATCTAAATCGTTAATATATATTGTAAAAAACTGGGTCCCAGCACCGAGCCTTGCGGCACCCCACTAGTCACTGCCTGCCATTCTGAAAAGGACCCGTTAATTCCTACTCTTTGCTTCCTGTCTGCCAACCAGTTCTCTATCCATGTCAATACCCTACCCCCAATAC
Organism: Amblyraja radiata; assembly: GCF_010909765.2. Classification (NCBI taxonomy): domain Eukaryota; kingdom Metazoa; phylum Chordata; class Chondrichthyes; order Rajiformes; family Rajidae; genus Amblyraja; species Amblyraja radiata. The sequence goes on along the minus strand of NC_045962.1, from coordinate 89,664,416 downwards.
CATGTGCTCTAATTTTGCACACTAATCTCTTGTGTGGGATCTTGTCAAAGGCTTTTTGAAAGTCCAGATACACCACATCCACTGGCTCTCGCTTATCCATTCTACTTGTTACATCCTCAAAAACTCCAGAAGATTAGTCAAGCATGATTTCCCCTTCATAAATCCATGTAGACTTTAACCGATCTTGTCACTCCAAATGCGTTGCTATAACATCTTTAATATTCGACTCCAGCATCTTCCCCACTACCGATGTAAGGCTAACTGGTCTATAATTCCCTGTTTTCTCTCTCCCTCCTTTGTTAAAAAGTTTGGTTACATTGGCTACCGTCCAGTCCACAGGAACTGATCTGGAGTCGAGAGAACATTGGAAAATGATCACCAATGCATTCACAAAGTCTAAGGCCACCTCCTGGAGTACTCTGGGATGCAGGCCATCAGGCCCTGGGGATTTATCTGCCTTCAGTCCTAACAGTTTACCTAACACCATTTCCTGACTAATGTGGATTCCCTTCAGTTCCTCCCTCCCACTAGATCCTCTGTCCCCGAGTATGTCTGGGAGATTGTTTGTGTCTTCCTTAGTGAAGACTGAACCAAAGTACTCGTTCAGCCACATTAACTGTTCTGCCATTTCCTTGTTTCCCATTATAAATTCACCTGTCGCTGACTATAAGAGACCTACACTTGTCTTCACTAATCTTTTCCATTTTACATATCTAAAGAAGCTTTTTCAGTCAGTTTTTATATTCCCTGCAAGCTTTCTTTTATGCTCTTTTTCCCCCTCCTAATTAACCCCTTTGTCCTCCTCTGTTGAGTTCTACATTTCTCCCAATCCTCTGGTTTGCTGCTTCCTCTGGCCAATTTATATGCATCTTCCTTGGATTTAACACTATCCTTGACTTCACTCGTCAGCCACGGTTGAGCCGCCTTCCCCGTTTTATTTTTTCGCCAGACAGGGATGAACAATTTCTGGAGTTCATCCATGCGGTCTTTAAATCTTTGTCATTGCATCTCCACCGTCAACCCTTTAAGTATCATTTGCCAGTCTGTCCGAGCCAATTCCCGTCTCATGCCTTCAAAGTCTCCTTTCTTTAAGTTCAGGACCCTCGTCTCTGAATTAACCGTGTCACTCTCCATCCTAATGCAGAGTTCCACCATATTATGGTCACTGTTGCCCAAGGGGCTCTGCACAACAAGATCGCTAACTAATCCTTCCTCATTACACAATTGATCAAGGCAGCAAGATTTACTGAACCACTTCTGCTTTCACTCACTGGAAAACTTACCCCCCACCTCTCCCTTCTCTCCAAAACGCAGTGAATTAGTCTCGTTGAACGCTGTTGGTTTTGTCTTCCTGAGGCTTGGCGTCTTGTAGAGACGATCGCATCCTTTCAACTGGCAGGTAAAGTATTTTATTCACTCGCGTTTACGTTCAACTTTCTCGCGTCGGGATGCATCACAGCACGGTTTGGGAACAGCTCCGTCCAAGACAGCGAGAAATCGCAGAGATTTGTGGACACAGCCCAGACCATCACACAAACCAACCTCCCTTCCATCGCCTCCATCTACACCTCACGCTGCCTCTGCAAGGCCAGCAGCATCATCAAGGACCAGTCTCACCCCCGGTCACTCCCTCTTCTCCCCTCTCCCATCGGGCAAGGGGTACAGAAGTGTGAAAATGAACGCACACCTCCAGATTCAGGGACAGTGTCTTCCCGGCTGTTATCAGGCGACTTAACCGTCCTCTCACCAACTAGAGAGCGGTCCTGACCTCCCATCTACCTCATTGGTGACCCTCAGGCTATCTTTAATTGGACTTTACTGGACTAAACATTATTCTCTTAATTGTAATCATGTGTAGTCTTTCCACTGACTGGATAGCACGCAACAAAAACGTTTTTCACAGTACCTCAGTACACGTTACAATAAACTAAACTAACTAACTAACATCTGAAGAAGGGTCCCGACCCTAAATGTCGTCTGTCCATTCCACCCACAGATGTTGATACAAGGAATTAAGGTGCTTGTAGAAAAAGTACACACAGTGTGCTGGAGTAACTCAGTGGGTCAGGCAGCATCTGTGGAGAACATGGATAGGTGACGTTTCACAGAGTGCTGGAGTAACTCAGTGGGTCATAGAACATAGAAAATAGGTGCAGGAGTAGGCCATTCGCCCCTTCGAGCCTGCACCGCCATTCAATATGATCTTGGGTGATCATCCAATTCCGTATCCTGTACCTACCTTTTCTACATACCCCCTGATCCCTTTAGCCACAAGGGCCACATCTAGCTCCTTCTTAAATATAGCCAATGAACTGGCCTCAACTAGATTCTGTGGCAGAGAATTCCAGAGATTCACCACTCTCTGTGTGAAAAATGTTTTTTCTCTTCTCAGTCCTAAAAGATTTCCCCTTTATCCTAAAACTATCCTTTATACTTGAACCCCTTGTTCTGGACTTCCCCAATATCGGGAACAATCTTCCTGCATCTAGCCTGTCCAACCCCTTAAGAATTTTGTAAGTTTCTATAAGATCCCCCTCAATCTTCTAAATTCTAGCGAGTACAAGCCGAGTCTATCCAGTCTTTCTTCATATGAAAGTCCTGACATCCCAGAATCAGTCTGGTGAACCTTCTCTGTACTCCCTCTATGGCAAGAATGTCCTTCCTCAGATTAAGAGACCAAAACTGTACGCAATACTCCAGGTGTGGTCTCACCAAGACCCTGTACAACTGCAGTAGAACCTCCCTGCTCTATACTCAAATCCTTTAGCTATGAATGCTAACATACCATTCGCTTTCTTCACTGCCTGCTGCACCTGCATGCCTACTTTCAATGACGGGTGTACCATGACACCCAGGTCTCGTTGCATCTCCCCTTTTCCTAATCGGCAACATCTGTGGAGGCCAAGTTGGAGTTTGATAGATTCTTGATTAATACGGGTATCAAGGGTTATGGGGAGAAGGCAGGAGAATGGGGTTAGGAGGGAGAGATAGATCAGCCATGATTGGATGGCGGAGTAGACTTGATGGGCCGAATGGCCTAATTCTGCTCCTAGAACTTATGAACATGAAATTAATGGCTCTGTTTAAGAAAGAACTGCAAGAATTGGAAAAATTGAAGGTAGACAAAAATGCTGGAGAAACTCAGCGGGTGAGGCAGCATCTATGGAGCGAAGGAATAGGTGACATTTCGGGTCAAGATCCTTCTTCAGACTGATCATGACTCTGGACAGTTGTAAAATTGTCCCTAGTGTGCAGGATATTGCTAGTTTATGGGGTGATCGCTGGTCGGGACGGGCTGAACGGCCTGTTTCCGTGCTGTACCTCTAAAATGTAAAGTTTAAAGCCTAATGAAATAATGGTTTAAAGTCCCAAATACCTCATAATTCATTTGCTGAAGATAGACACAAAATGGTGGTGTAACTCAGCGGGACAGGCAACATCTGTCTGGTTAAGAAGGTTGGTTAAGAAGGTTCAACTGTTGGGTATAAATGCAGGAGTAGCAAGATGGATTCAACAATGGCTGAATGGGAGACCCCAGAGGGTAATGGTGGATGGCTGTTTGTCGGGTTGGAGGCAGGTGACTAGTGGGGTGCCTCAGGGATCTGTGTTGGGTCCTTTGTTGTTTGTCATGTACATCAATGATCTGGACGAAGGTGTGGTAAATTGGATTAGTAAGTATGCAGATGATACCAAGATAGGGGGTGTTGTGGATAATGAAGAGGATTTCCAAAGTCTACGGAGTGATTTAGGCCATTTGGAAGAATGGGCTGAAAGATGGCAGATGGAGTTTAATGCTGATAAATGTGAGGTGCTACACCTTGGCAGGACAAATCAAAATAGAACGTACATGGTAAATGGTAGGGAATTGAAGAATGCAGTTGAACAGAGGGATCTGGGAATAACCGTGCATAGTTCCTTGAAGGTGGAATCTCATATAGATAGGGTGGTAAAGAAAGCTTTTGGTATGCTAGCCTTTATAAATCAGAGCATTGAGTATAGAAGCTGGGATGTAATGTTAAAATTGTACAAGGCATTGGTGAGACCAAATCTGGAGTATGGTGTACAATTTTGGTCGCCCAATTATAGGAAGGATGTCAACAAAATAGAGAGAGTACAGAGGAGATTTACTAGAATGTTGCCTGGGTTTCAACAACTAAGTTACAGAGAAAGGTTGAATAAGTTAGGTCTTTATTCTCTGGAGCGCAGAAGGTTAAGGGGGGACTTGATAGAGGTCTTTAAAATGATGAGAGGGATAGACAGAGTTGATGTGGACAAGCTTTTCCCTTTGAGAATAGGGAAGATTCAAACAAGAGGACATGTCTTCAGAATTAAGGGACAGAAGTTTAGGGGTAACATGAGGGGGAACTTCTTTATTCAGAGAGTGGTAGCGGTGTGGAATGAGCTTCCAGTGGAAGTGGTGGAGGCAGGTTCGTTGGTATCATTTAAAAATAAATTGGATAGGTATATGGATGAGAAGGGAATGGAGGGTTATGGTATGAGTGCAGGCAGGTGGGACTAAGGGAAAATAATTGTTCGGCACAGACTTGTAGGGCCGAGATGGCCTGTTTCCGTGCTGTAATTGTTATATGGTTATATCTCTGGAGTGAAGGAATGGGTGATGTTTCAGGTTGAGACCCTTCTTCAGACTGAGAGTCGGGAGAGGGATAGAGATATGGAAGGGAAAGGTGTGAAAATACAGATCAAAGGGGACCGTGGTCAAGGAGATGTAGATGGGGAAATTGACAACGAGGCTTACAATCAGTAATATTTAATCAGGAGGACAGCAGAGCTAGTGGGAGAACTAGGGTGGGGGAGTCATGGAGTCACAGAGTGATACAGCGTGGAAACAGGTCCTTCGGCCCAACTTGCCCACACCAGCCAACACGTCCCATCTACACCAGTCTCACCCGCCTGCGTTTGGCCCATATCTCTCCAAACCAGTCCTGTCCATTACTCCAGCATGTTGTGTCTATCTTTGGTGTAAACCAGCATCTGCAGTTCCTTCCTACACATGGCATCACCAAACACCCAGCCAGACACAGCGTCCACTGCCCGGCTCGTGGACGGCACAGTGGCTCAGCGGGTAGTGCTACTGCTTTATAGCGCCAGAGATCCCGGTTAGATCTTTCACACGGGTGCTGTCTGTACGGAGTTTGTACCTTCTCCCCGTGACCTGCGTGGGTTTTCTCCAAGATCTTCGGTTTCCTCCCACACTCCAAAGACGTGCAGGTTTGTACATTAATTGGCTTGGTGTAAATGTAAACTGTCCCTAGTGTGTGCAAGGTAGTGTTAATATGCAGGGATCGCTGGTCGGTGCGGACTCGGTGGGCCGAAGGGCCTGTACCCGTGCTGCATCTCTAAAGTCTAAAGTATACACACCAATGCCTCTACTTCCTTAGTAGACGAAGAATGTTTGGCATGTCTCCAATGCTGTATCATAGAGTCACAGAGTGATACATCGTGAAGCAGGCCCTTCGGCTTGGGTCACCAACTCCCAAATGAGGGACAAAAGGTCAAAATAAGGGACAAATTCTCGACGCCAATTCGTTGACCGAATCGGCCTTGGCTGGGTGAATGATGAGTTGGCCCGGGTGCTGGACTGCACACAAAGCCCAGCGGCGGGCCAGTTGAGGAGTTTTGACCTGGGGTCAAAGTCCGGCACCCCATCTAACTCATGAACCGATGATCGGCCATGAGAAGGAGGGGTGGTGGTGGTGTCGCCGGTAAGCGAAAGTCCGAAGGTCGGACAGCTGGCCGGGCTGCCGACCGACCGACAGGGACATGGGCGAGGTACTGCTGCTGCTGCACTCCATGGGCTGCACTACGTCGGGACGGGTGAGGTGGGGTCCGACCCGACAGTCCCCTCGACCCGAGTAGTAGCAGTCAAATACGGGGCAAGGGTGGTCCCGTACAGGACAAACCAATTTAGCCCCAATATACGGGGTGTCCCGGCTAATACGGGACAGTTGGCAACCCTACCTTTGGCCCACCTTGCCCACACCGGCCAACATGTCCCATCTACACCAGTCCCACCTGTCCAACACCCTCCAAACCTGTCATATTATCCACGTGTAGGAAGGAACTGCAGATGCTGGTTTAAACCAAAGATAGACACAAAAAGCTGGAGTAACTCAGCGGGACAGGCAGCATCTGTGGAGCGAAGGATTGGGCGTCATTTCGTGTCGGGACCTTTGTGATCAGTCTGAAGAAGGGTCTCGACTGAAATGTCACCAATGCCTTCTCTCCAGAGATGCTGCCTGTCCAGCTGAGTTACTCCAGCTTTTTGTGTCTATCATCCATGTACCTGTCTAACTGTTTCTTAAATATTGGGATAGCCCCTGCCTCAACTACCTCCTCTGGCAGCTTGTTCCATACACCCATCACCCTCTGTGTCAATCTGTATCTCTTAAATAATCTCAACATCTCATGACAAAAATGCTGGAGAAACTCAGCGGGTGAGGCAGCATCTATGGAGCGAAGGAAATAGGCGACGTTTCGGGTCGAGACCCTTTTTGAGACTGATGTGGGGGAGGGGGGGACAGGAAGAATAAAGGAAGAGGCGGAGACAGTGGGTTATGGGAGAGCTGGGAAGGGGAGGGGAAGGAGGGAGAAAGCAGGGACTACCTGAAATTGGAGAAGTCAATGTTCATACCGCTGGGGTGTAAACTGCCCAAGCGAAATATGAGGTGCTGCTCCTCCAATTTGCGGTGGGACTACCTCTGGCCATGGAGGAGGCCCAGGACAGAAAAGTCAAATTGGGAATGGGAGGGGGAGTTGAAGTGCTGAGCCACCGGGAGATCAGGTTGGTTATTGCGAACCGAGCGGAGGTGTTGGGCGAAGCGATCGCCAAGCCTACGATTGGCCTCACCGATGTAGAGCAGCTGACACCTAGAGCAGCGGATGCAATAGATGAGGTTGGAGGAGGTGCAGGTGAACCTCTGCCGCACCTGGAAAGACTGCTTGGGTCCTTGGATGGAGTCAAGGGGGGAGGTAAAGCGACAAGTGTAGCATTTCCTGCGGTTGCAAGGGCAAGTGCCTGGGGAGGGGATGGTTTGGGTGGGAAGGGACAAATTGACCAGGGAGTTACGGAGGGTGCGGTCTTTGCGGAAAGCGGACAACGGAGGAGATTGGAAGAGTGGCCAGTGGTGGGATCCCATTGGAGGTGGCGAAAATGTCGGAGGATTATCTGTTGTATATGACGCCTGGTAGGGTGGAAGGGGAGTGAGAGCAGAGTCACATGGTATAGAAGTGACCCTGGTGAGAGCCTCATCTATAGTAGAAGAAGGGAACCCCCCTTCCCTAAAGAATGAGGACATCTCCGATGCCCTGGTGTAGAACACCTCACCTGGGTGCAGATGCGGCGTAGACAGAGGAATTGGGAGTAGGGGATAGAGTTCTTACAGGAAGCAGGGTGGGAAGATGTGTGGTCCAGATAGCCATGGGAGTCAGTGGGTTTATTAAACATTCTTAAACTTTGTTAAACTTTCTTAAATATCTCATTTGCGAATCTATTTTTCGTTCCAGAAAATGTCTTTCCCGTGGTCCACAAACGGAACTGAAGACTTCATTATCGATCCAGACACAATTTCATGTGTAAGAAGAGAGTTTGTGACCATGAAGACCATCACGGCGGTGGTCTACAGCCTGGTGTGTCTCTTGGCCGTGACGGGGAATGTACTGGTGTTGGTGGTCATCCTTCACAACCGCCGCTCCATCTCATCCACGGACGTCTACCTGCTCCATCTGGCCACGGCCGACCTGCTCTTTGCCCTCACCCTGCCCTTCTGGGCAGTGGACGCCGTGTCTGGCTGGATGTTTGGTGACGCCATGTGTAAGATGATCAGTATGTTGCAGGAGGTGAACTTTTACAGTGGCATCCTCCTGCTGGCCTGCATCAGCGTGGACCGCTACCTGGCCATTGTCCGCTCTGTCCAGTCACACGGCCACAAGAGGCCGTGAATGGTCAAACTGGTGTGTGCCATCGTCTGGCTCGTGGCCCTGCTCCTGTCCTCGCCCGTCCTCTACAATGAAATGTTCTACGGCAATGAATTTGACTGGTCCGCCTGTCCTACCATCTAACCATGGTTGTGGACATGCTGGTGAGAGTCAAACACATCAAAGTCTCCTGCATCCAACGTGACCACTTGGACAGGGCCGTGCTGGCCACCCAGTGCTTGGCCTTTCTTCACAGCTGCATCAACCCAATCCTCTACGTCTTCATCGGGGTGAAGTTCAGGAGCAACCTGGTCAAACTCCTGGCTCATAAAGGCCTCATAAAGAGAAGCAAAGAATCCCAATTCAATAAATCACGCTCATCCTCAGTCGCTGGGCAGACATCTACCACCATTTAGACAGCTCCCCCCCCACCCCTCCCCCACCACCCCCTTCCCCCAACCCCATCCCACTCCTTCCCAACAAAAGACACAAATTGCTGGAGCAACTCAGCATCTCTGGAGCACATGGATTGGCGAGGCATCATAAGTCGTTGGAGCAGAAATTAGACCATTCACCCCATCAAGTCTACTCTGCCATTCAATCATGGCTGATCTATCTCTCCCTCCTTACCCCATTCTCCTGCCTTCTCCCCATAACCCCTGACACCCGCACTAATCAAGAATCTATCTATCTCTGCCTTAAAAACACCCATTAATATCTGCAGTTCCTTCCTACTAGAATTTCTGGCAAGTCTCCAGTGACTTCTACTGAACTCCACAGAATCACCATATTGGGATGTGTCCAATCTGAATGTGGCACCCAGAGTGATACAGCATGGAAACAGGCCCTTCGGCCCAACTTGTCCACACCGACCTACATGCCCAATATACAAGGCCCGTGTTTGGCCCAGATCCCTCCAAACCTGTCCTATCCATGTACCTGTCTAAATATCTATTAAACATTGTGATAGTCCCCCCTCATCTACCTTTTCCAGCAGCTCATTCCAGACACCCACCACCCAAAGTCCAATGTCCACTATGGGTGAACGAGGGTACGGTCCGGTTCACCTCCACCCCATTGCAGACACTGGACTCATAATAACCCGAAACCTAAACAGATGTTGACTCAACACTTCACGCTGCCTCGGGAAAGCAGCCGACATCATCAAAGATGTGTCCCTGTCCCACCCCAGTCATTCCTTCTTCTCCCCGCTCCCGTCCGGCAGAAGGTACAGAAGCTAGAAAGCGCGCACCACCAGACTCAGGAACAGCTTCTTCCCCTGTTATCAGGCTTGTGAACGGCCCTTCCATAAGCTAGGGTACTGTCCGATTCACCTCCACCCCATTGCGGACATCGGACTTTGTCTCTGGAACTGATGCGCTACAATGTAGAGAACTATATTCTGCAATCTGTATCATACCCTTTGCTCCACCTATTGGACTGAGATAATCCAGCACTCTGTGAAACGTCACCTATCCATGTTCTCCACAGATGCTGCCTGACCCGCTGAGTTACTCCAGCACTCTGTGTCCTTGTGTGTATTCACCAGTTTCTGCAGCTCGTGGTTTCTACAAAAGAGTGGTTTGTTTTTCCTGTTTCTGCCTGGAACCGTGAGCTTGGCTTCAATAAGCGGCCGTTGCTTCAACGAGTATTCCGTACGGTTGCTGTGAAATAAAAGACCTTTGGTTTCCACCCGGCCTCGATTCTCCTGCTCATTCAGTTGGTCTTCAACATAACTCACCGAACAGCGAAAAGCCCGGATAGAGTGGATGTGGAGAGGATGTTTCCACTAGTGGGAGAGTCTAGGACTAGAGGGCACAGCCTCAGAATTAAAGGATGTTCCTTTAGGAAGGAGGGGAAGGCAATGGGAGCCCAGCGTGTGGGGACCGCCGTGAAGAACAATTAGGGCCCGGCGTGGGGGGGTCGCTGTGAGGGACGTTCTCCCCGTGACCTGCGTGGGTTTTCTCCAAGATCTTCGGTTTCCTCCCACACTCCAAACACATGCGGGTTTGTAGGTTAATTGGCTTTGGTAAAATTGTAAATTGTCCCTAGTGTGTGGGATAGTGCTAGTGTACGGGGTGATCAATGGTCCGCTCGGACTTGGCGGGCTGATGGGCCTGTTTCCGTGATGTATCCCTAAAGTCTATAGTATTGCACGCCAATGCCTCTACTTCCTCAGTAGACTAGGGATGTCTCTAATGATGTTACTAATGTCCGCAGATGCACTCTCTAATTGGGATGCAAGAAATTGCAGAGTTGTAGATGTTGCCCAGTCCCTCACACAGACCACACTCCCCACCATTGTAGATGTAGCCCAGTCCCTCACACAGACCACACTCCCCACCATTGTAGATGTAGCCCAGTCCCTCACACACACCACACTCCCCACCATTGTAGATGTAGCCCAGTCCCTCACACACACCACACTCCCCACCATTGTACATGTTGAAACAACAAACAAGTTTATTCATGGAGAACCCCTTGAGATGGACAGTCATCTCGTTTTCGCGGGGGTCCAACATAGAACATACAGCACAAGACATAACATACATAGAGGCTCTCATTGGATCTTCATTACTGGCATTCCTGGCCTGCTCTGTTTGATCAATGAATGTTATATCATTCATGTTGCTGGTCATGTAGTCCAGTCGTAGTTTTTGTAGTGTCTGGACTCTTTGGGCTGTTATTAGCGCCATCAGCATAACTACTTTCAAAGTAAGTTTTGGCAAGGATAAGGCCGTTGGTTGTCCCCACTGACGAAGTAAGGTCAGTACCACGCTCACATCCCATGTGTCCGTGTATCTAGGCCTTGGAGGTATCAAATTATAAATTCCCTTCATGAGTTTTATTACGAAGGGGTGCATTCCTATCGGCCCGTGCCCTGCCTCCTGTGTCAAATAAGAGGACAGTGCACATCTGGCACTGTTGATTGCACTATAACTTAATTTATAGTCATAGTACAGGCTTGATAGGAACTCCAAAACATCCGATATCCGAACTGTGTTGTAGGTTATTTCGTTTGCATGGCAAAAAGTTTCCCACTTCTTAATATGAGTGGCGTACTGTATTTTGGTACTCTCCCTCCATGCTTTTGTGATGACATCCACAGTCCGTTCGGATAATCCAATGTCTTGAAATGGCCTTCTTAGAATCTGCAAACCAACAAATCAATCCGGTCTGAGAGTGGATGGCTGCTCCCTGAAACTGGGTTTACTAGGAGATCTCTCCTCTTAGGTACAACCATTAATGGCTGGACTCTGATCCCCAATATTTTTGGGAACCAGGCTTGTGTAGGCCAATCTGGTACTACTATAATGCCTGTGGCTTTGTCTTAGAAACATAGAAACATAGAAATTAGGTGCAGGAGTAGGCCATTCGGCCCTTCGAGCCTGCACCGCCATTCAATATGATCATGGCTGATCATCCAACTCAGTATCCCGTACCTGCCTTCTCTCCATACCCTCTGATCCCCTTAGCCACAAGGGCCACATCTAACTCCCTCTTAAATATAGCCAATGAACTGGCCTCGACTACCCTCTGTGGCAGGGAGTTCCAGAGATTCACCACTCTCTGTGTGAAAAAAGTTCTTCTCATCTCGGTTTTAAAGGATTTCCCCCTTATCCTTAAGCTGTGACCCCTTGTCCTGGACTTCCCCAACATCGGGAGCAATCTTGCTTGATTTTTCTTCAATTCTTACTTCAAGTCTTGCTTGATTTTTGCCAAGCATCGGTTTATGAGGCGGAATGGTGGGAATGCATAGATATACATTCCTCCCCAGTTTAGGGAAAAGGCATCCACTGACTCTGCTCCTGGGTCTGGTTCCCAGGACACATATCTGGGTAATTGATGGTTCAATCTAGATGCAAAGAGGTCCACATCTGGAGTGCCAAATCGTATTGTTATTTCTTTGAATACCGTACGATCCAACATCCATTCTATGTTATCATTAAACATTCGTTACCTTGCATCTGCCACCGTGTTATATCTCCCTGGTAGATATACTGCCGTGACCCAAATATCCCTCTCAATGCACCAGTGCCAGATGAGGTTAGATAATCTGTCGCATGATACAGATTTTATACCACCCATGTGATTGATATATGCTACCGCCGTAGTGTTATCAATCTGAATTTGAACATGCACTTGTTGCATGTTGTAACAGAGAGACTTGAGTCCATATTGTGCCCCCAACAATTCTAGGTAATTGATTCCATAATGTTGGAGTATAGTTGACTCTTGCTCGTTCCATCTGCCTCCACAGCTCTTGTCTGTGTTTGTGGCTCCCCATCCTAACCCGCTTGCGTCGGTTTGGAGAAACACTGATGGGCTCTCGATAAAGATTTCCCTTGAGCTGAGTCTTATGTTACCCATCCACCATTGTAGTTCAATGATGGCTTCTGGTGGTAACCGCATTAATTTGCCAAACTGACCTGCATGTTGTTTCAATGCTCGTTCCTGTAAATGCTGGTAGTGCAAAGGTCCGTAGCGTACTGCAGGAAATGCAGCTACCAATTTCTCTATAGCACCAGCTGTTTGTCTGATAGTTGGTTTGTATTTCCCCATCAGATCATAGCAGGCTTTCCTCAAGTCTTTTTGTTTGTCTTTTGGCAGAGTCACCAACATGGTTACTGTGTTTATAGTAAATCCTAGATAATCAATTACCTTGGTAGGAGTTAACTTTGATTTTACTGGATGGATTTGGAACCCAAGTTTCTCTAACAGGGTTTTGGTTGCCTTGACTGTTGCTTCTGCCAATTCTTTGGTGACTCCAAAGATGAAAATGTCATCCAAATATGCCATGACTATGTGATTTTGAGATCTTAATAGCCCCAGAATTGGTTTTAGTAATTTGGTAAACAGCCTAGGGGCTGATGTCATCCATTTGGTAGAGCCTTGTATTTCCATCATTGACCCATCCAGGTAAACTTCAAATATCTCCTATACTCTTTGTGAATTGACACCGAATAATATGCATCTTTTAGGTCGATGCATGCCATATAGCCATTTTTGGAAACCAACTGAGTTGCTGTTCCAAAATTGTCCATTTTGAAGTGTTTGTATTGCACATATGTATTTAGTTCCGCAAGGTCCAGAATAATACGGATCCCTCCATCTTTTTTCTCTTTTGGAAAAATGTTGGATATAAATTGGTGAGGTTCTGTATATGACCTCTCAATTACATTATTGTCAGATAGTGTTTCTATGTCTTTTTGTATATCCATTGTCTCTTTTTGGGAAAATACATATGTGCGTGTATTCGAATGTGTTGGTGGTGGTGATAAATTGAAATTGAATTCAATTTTGAATCCTTCTATACTGTGTAGTATGAATGGATCCTCTGTAACCCAACACCATTCTTTTAAGAAGTATTTCAACCTACCACCCACCTGTAAGTGAGGTTTGATTGGTATGTTCCCTAAGGAACTGGTTTGACTTACCTCTGTTGTTACTGGCGTCGTGGTGTTTGCTTTCGTCCGCGAGGTTTGGGGAGCAGAGCTAGTGGTTGCTCCCTCATCCTCGCTGTCGGTCTGCTGGGGCCTGCCCCTAAAAAAGACCTTGTCTCAGAGGTGAACCTTCCTCGTGTGCCTGGTTCTCTTGGTGTGAAACGCCGAGAGCTGTAGGGGTGGAATCTTGTGGCTGGGCCCCTGGGTGTGGGCTGACCTCTTGTTATGAGGCGCACAGTTTTTGCCTCATCATCCAGGTCCCGTACCTGTCTGGACAGGTCTTCTCCAAACAGGTAGTTTGCCGGCTGGGTGTCGCTGGCTTTAGAAAGTGCAGCATTTATTTGTATTTATTGCCGGCTTTATAGCTTCTTTGCGTATGCAGTTTATCTCGAAATGTGCATTGCATAGCAGTGCCATGGTGTCTTGCTCCCGATCGGTGAGGATGCCTCCTTCCACACCGTCCGCAAATGAAGTGATTCCTGACCCCAGCAGGTTTAACACTTTTTGGAACTTCAGTTCCTGGTTCCTTATTATGGGACCTATTTGTCCCCAAATTATGCGGTTTACCGCTTGCACCTTTAGGGAAGCACAGTTTGATGGTGGGGGGTATCTGTTTAGGGTTTCCTCCATAACCAGATCCTTCAGTTGATGAGACGCCAAGTAGTTTATATTCCTTGCAAGGTCATCATCCAATGGTGCTCCCAATGATGTGGAGATCGCATATTTGGTAGATTGTAGGGGTACTTCCTCCAGTCCCCCCTGGGAGTGTTCCCCCCCTGTGCTTCCAAACTCTGTGTCCGGGTAATCCCCGTATGTGCTTCCCCCTTCCATGGGGAAGACATATTGCTGACCAGAGTATGAGGGTGCTGGCACGGCCTGTAAATAGGACTCGTGCTGATAATGCTCCTTCCTTCGGAGTTTATCATTATCATGGAGCAGCTTCTCCACCAGCTGCTCCATATGGGAGAGTCGTCCTCGGATGCTTCCCGATGAGGGAGGGTATCCCTCTTCCCCGGACTCACCCGAGTCTACGGGTCTGGCAGACTTATGAGTGGCTTTACGTCCCGCCGGGACCACCACGGTGCTGACCTCCTGCACCATCCCTGCTGCTGCCGGTTCTAACGCCGGCGGCAAAGTCGGTGAGAATGAGTGTCGTCCGCTCCCGGGAATGCTGCGGTCTTCGGCAGCCGGTTTCCCCGCGGACCTTCTCTTCGACATTTTCGGCCTCTGAAAGAAAACATTTCTTCTTGGCCTGAACAGAAAACACGCAGGGTAAGTAGTTCAACTTTCCTTACCTGCCGTCTGTTTTAAATCCCAACGGCTGGGAGGACGCAGTGCCGCTCCCGTCCGTAGCGCGCGTTGCTTTCAGGCGTAATGACGCGCACGCAGACGGACGGCCCTTCTTCACGTAGTCACTCACGTGACTCCGAAGTAAAATCAACATTATTACATGATATATTATTTCATGATATTGTGACATAATACAATATAAGACCTTGTTACACTATGCAATACAATAATACATAAGTGTAATGGCCATGCATATACAATAGATATGCCAAATGATCACACACAGAGCAAGCTAGATAAAAGAGCTCGAAGACTCTAATACTAGAAACAGGTACATGGTTTTATAAGGAAGGGTAAAAGTGTATTTTTAAATAGACGAAATGAGCTAATAGTTCTTATGGTACTAGGCAGAGTGTTCCAGTCAGAAGGAGCTTTGAATTTAAATGCACGTCTCCCAATTTCTTTGTTAGTTCTTGGAATGAAAAAGAAGGGTTGCTGAATATGTCTTAGTGAATATGAGGGTGTGTATGGTAATAGGTCCAGTTTTAAATAAGAAGGGTAATTGAGATGGATGCATTTAAAGATGAACTGGAACCAGTGGTAACATCTTCGAGCGTGGGGGGATAACCAGTTTAGAGTTTCGTACACAGAACAGTGGTGAGTTATATATGGACACCTTAAAATAAATCTGCAAAGACTATTATAAACTACATTGAGGGGTTGAAGGTGTGTATCAAATGTATTCTGATAGACAATATCAGCATAATCCAGTGTTGGTAGTCGTAGTTGAGAGACAATTCTTTTTCTCATCTGAAAGGTGAAACAATTTATATGCCGGTAAAGAATAGCTAGATTACAGCTGAGTTTTTTAGTAATCGTCTCACTATGCTGCGTAAATGAAAGCGTTGGGTTGAGCCAAACACCAAGATATTTGAAGTTCAATACTTGTTCTAATGGTGATCCTTCATTAAATGATATAGTCAGATCTACAGAATTACCAAGGCCTTGTCTGGTACCAAATAACATACTGCATGATTTATTTTTATTTAAAATTAATTTGTTAAATAATAGCCATTTCTGAACAGAAGTAAGATCTGATTGAAGGGATCTTTCAATTTCAGACTTGTTAGTACTAGATGTATATAGCACTGCATCATCGGCATATAGTTGTGCTTGACAGTCAGAACAGATATTAGGGAGGTCATTTATGAAAATAGAGAAAAGGAGTGGTCCCAAAGACGAACCTTGCGGGACCCCCTTCTCAACAATTAAGAAATTGGATTGACTTCCATTAAAGGTGACACATTGGCGTCTGTTATGAAGGTATGAGTTAAACCACAGTAGATTGTTTTGAGAAAGACCAATAGAGTAAAGTTTATCAAGCAGTAGGTAGTGGTCAACAACATCAAAGGCCTTGGTTAGATCAAGAAAGATGAGTTTACCATCCTCAGAAGCTGTGAACACATCTCTGGTGAGTTTTAACAGAGCTGTAGTTGTGGAGTGATTAGGTCTGAACCCAGACTGAACCCAGACTGGCATGGAGATAGAATGTTGAAAGTTGAGACATAATGTGATAGGTACACAAAATTGCTGGGGAAACTCAGCGGGTCTGGGGTCTGAAGAAGGGTTTCGGCCCGAAACGTCGCCTATTTCCTTCGCTCCATAGATGCTGCTGCACCCGCTGAGTTTCCCCAGCAATTTTGTGTACCTTCGATATTCCAGCATCTGCAGTTCCCTTTTGAACACATAATGTGATATCTGGTTGAACACTAGTTTCTCGAGGATTTTAGCCACCGAGTTGATAATTGAGATGGGGCGGTTAGCAGACCTATTATGAAGCAGGTCCAAAAGCAACTAGACTCCTGGCCAGACGCCTGCGTAAACAGCAGGCCTCTAATACAATTAATCAAATAAGAGATCCTAAAACCAATCAATTATCACATGAGCCAGATGAGATAGAAAGAATATTTGAAGAATACTATAAGAAACTCTATTCTAAACCACCATCAGCTGACGAAAGGACAATGAGAAGTTTTCTTAACTCACTTGATCTGCCATCAATTGGTGAGACACAAAATAATACCATTACGTCACAATTTACGGTTAATGAGCTGGAAGCTGCGATCAGTAGACTCAAGGCTAGTAAATCACCAGGCAGCGATGGGTTTCCACCAGAATGGTACAAGGCCTTTAAGAAAGAGCTAACACCTCTGCTCCTGTCTTGCTTTAACTGGACCCTTAAAGAGGGCAGGGCTCCCCCATCATGGAAGGAAGCAATTATTACCATTTTACACAAAGAAGGCAAAGACAAAGAGCAATGTAAACATTTCAGACCAATCTCAATTTTAAATGTAGACTACAAACTATTTACCTCAATCATTTGCAAAAGACTCGAGACTTTTGTACCAGATCTGATTAATGAAGACCAAACTGGATTTATTCGGGGGCGTCAAACACAGGATAATATTATCTCGGCGCAGAGGGAGAAGAGGAGGGAAGAGACAGTAACTCTAAGACTTTTGCCTCCATCACAGTGAGGAGGTGTTTGGTGAACTCACTGTGGTGGATGTTAATTTGTGTTTATTGTGTTTTGTTATTATTACATGTATGGCTGCAGGCAACAGCATTTCGTTCAGACCGAAAGGTCTGAATGACAAATAAAGGATTCAATTCAATATTAGAAGAACCCTCCACATTGTGGGTAATGCTCAAAAAAAGGATACAAATATGGTCCTGGTCAGTTTAGATGCAGAAAAAGCCTTTGATTGTGCTAGTTGGGTATTCTTATATGAAGTACTGAGGAGATTTGGTTTCAATGAAGATGCAATTCGGTGTATTAAAACAATATATCAGATTAGATTAGATTAGATTAGATTAGATTCGTTTTATTGTCATTCAGACCTTTCGGTCTGAACGAAATTTTGTTTCCCTGCAGTCATACATATAATTTTTTTTTAAAAATGGCAAAAACACACAACACAAATTTAACATCCACCACAGTGAGTTCACCAAACACCTCCTCACTGTGGTGGAAGGCAAAATCTTAAAGTCTCTGTCTCTTCCCTCTTTGTTCTCCCTCTGTGCCGAGGCGACGGTTCAAACTCCGCGGGTGGTCGCTGCCTCCGCCACAGCTCCGAGGGCCGAGTCGGGTCTCCGCTGCTGCCACCGCCGCTACAGCTTCGGTGCCGGGCCGGGTGTCCGCCTACAGCTAGGAGCCTACAGCTAGGATTAAGGTAAATGGAAACATATCAAAAAGGATCCAGTTAGAGAGGGGCACAAGGCAAGGATGCTGTCTTTCTCCTACTCTCTTTGTTTTGTATATTGAACCCTTAGCACAAGCAATAAGGCAGAGGGAAGACCTGCAGGGGGTCACAATAGGGGGGAAAGAACATATAATTGGTCTTTTCGCTGATGATATCATTATTTTTCTTGAACAACCAGATATATATCTCCCAAATCTAATGAACCTATTTGAAACATATGGATACTACTCAGGGTATAAATTGAATATAACAAAAACACAAATTCTTTCATTCAATTATTCTCCATCCCAACAAATCAGAGATGCATATAATCTGAAATGGAATTCTAAAACGATGCAGTATCTTGGTGTAACTATAACCAAAACGCTTTCCAACTTGTTTGAAGCTAATTATAACAAAATTGAAGAAAACATCAAAAAGGATGTTGAGAGGTGGTCGACCCTTCCTCTAGACTTCAGTGCCAGAACACAAACGGTAAAAATGAATATCCTACCTAAACAACTATATTTATTCCAATCTCTCCCAATTAATGTCCCCCGGGATAAATTCATAGCCTGGGATAAAATGATCTCTAGATTCATTTGGAATAGCAAAAAAACAAGAATAAAACTAACAACACTTCAACTGCCGAAAAGCAAGGGTGGAATGGCTTTACCAAATCTGAAGAAATACTTTTATGCAGCTCAACTCAGACCTCTGGCTTGTTGGTGTAGACATGATTATGAATCTCGATGGAAAGGGAGATACAGGGTTACCAGACCCAGATTTTGGTGGGAGACAAAAATCTGAGAGGGGCTTTGAGACATGCTATGGATCCAATAGTAGCATTTACGTTAGAAATATGGAATGTTATAGTGGAAAAATACAAATTAAAAAGAGGGGTTCACGCATTGAAGTGGTTCGCATATGACTCAAAGTTTAAGCCAGGGGTATATGATTCAAAGTTCAAAGAATGGGCACAAAAAGGCATAACGGCAATGTATACAGTTTCAGAAAATGGCGAGTTTATGAGCTTCCAAGGTTTAAAGTCAAAGTATGGTCTCGAAAACAAAGATTTTTTTAGATACTTACAATTAAGAGACTACTTTATAAAAGAGATAAGGCCAGAACTAGATGAAACTTCAAATAATGTGATCAAGGTGATTGTGGATGCATACAAACAGAAGGGGTCTCGGGTCATCTCTGCTTTCTACCAAGCTCTGGTGGAAAGCGGGGGAGAATCAACGCTATACATAAAAACAAAATGGGAAGCAGAATTAAAGATTCAAATAACAGAAGAAGAATGGTATCAAATGTGTGAAACACAATGTTCACCCACAAGCTCACTAGTATGGAGAGAATTTTGCTGGAAGAATCTATCTCGCTTTTTTATAACACCCAAAATAAAAAGCAGACAACTTGCTGTCCAACAACACTGTTGGGGGCTGTGTGGGAGTACGGAGGCAGACCACTCGCATATTTTCTGGAACTGTGTAAAGATAAGGCCATACTGGGAAAATGTTAATGCAGCTGTAAATAATATCTTGGGTTATAAAATCCCAAATACTTGCCCTGTGATGTATCTGGGGCGTATTAAAGATAGTGTAAAAATAGAAGATACATATTTGATTAAAGTTTTGCTTGCAGCAAGTAAGAAGGCTATTACCAGGCAGTGGCTTAATGAAAAAAGTCCAAAACAGGAGAAGTGGTTAGAAATTGTGCGAGACATCTTTAGTATGGAGAAATTGACATATTCCTTGAGGGTCAAGGAGAATTCATTTGAGAGGATCTGGGAAAAATGGACTGTTTATTTGAGCCATGACACCAATTAGATAAATGCCGAGCTAGATATGGGAAGATTGCGTTATATAGAACTAGATGGTATGTTTGTATGAATGTTGAATTATCTCCAGATAACTAATCAATGTAATGGTTTTTCTTTTTTTAATTTGGTAAGTGAACCACACGGTCTTATTCCAATTTTTTTTAATTTATTTACTTCTTTTTTTTTTTTTTTTTTTTTTTTTTTTTTCTCCCCATCTACTTCTTTTTTAAATTTTGATTGCTGTTTTTCTTACCTTGTTTTATTTATGGTGATGGTGTTGCACTGTTTTGAAAATATCTCTTAAAAATCAATAAAAAGTTAAGTGAAAAAAAAAAGAGATGGGGCGGTAATTGTTAATATCGTGTGGGTCGCCTCCCTTATGCAGTGGAGTAACATTGGCACACTTCCATGCGGAAGGGAGGGTACAAGTTGAGAAGGACAAATTAAACAGGTCGCATAGTGGGTACATTAGAATATTAGCTCCTAACTTAATAAATTTAGTCTCAATACCAGCTGGTCCAGATCCACAATCATCCTTTAATTCATTAATAGCATGTTGAACGTCAACAGGTTTTATTTTTTGAAAAGAAAAAGAGCTTCTACATGTAGAGGTAGCTGGAAAGTCACATATAATAGATGAGTCAAATACAGTAGAGCTACATACAGTGGAGAAGTGCTGGTTGAAAGCATTGGATATAACACCAGGGTCCTGAATGATGTCATTGCTGACCCGAATCTGAGTGCTGATATTTTGATTTGATTTATTAAGAACATTATTTAGTCTTTTCCAGAACTTTTTTGGATTATGCATGTCTTCAGAAAGATGTTTTTTAAAATGACTTGATTTAGCATTACGTGTTTTTGTCGTACACTGATTCCTTAAGGACCTATATTTTTCCCAATCAGCAGGGTCCTTTGTTTCCCTGAAAGTCTTCCAGACTTTATCCCGCTCATTAAAAAGGTTGATCAAATCAGCACTAATCCATGGTAAATGTTTTCCCTTGACTTTTATTTCTCTCCAGGGGGCATGCTTATCGATAACTCTTGTGACTTCAGTGTATAAATAATTCCAGGCATCCTCGACAGTTGGTATAAGTTGAAACCTGTCCCAGTTTATTGCAATCAGGTCATGCATATAATTATCATAATTAAATTTTCTTCATTGTCTAACACAAATATGTTTAGGAGGGAGACGGGAAGGTTTAATCTTCCACACACAGAAAATAGCAGAGTGATCGCTAAAGCAATCTGACAAAACACCAGATGTTAAGATTCGGTCAGGATGGGTAACAAGAATCCAATCTAATAGTGATGTAGAATTGCCATGAACTCTGGTAGGTTCGTTGATTAACTGGGTCAGGTTTATACTTTTAAGCAAGTTTTTGTCGTTAGAAGAGGAGCGATCGAGCCAGTTTTTATTGAAGTCACCAAGAAGCACTAATTCACATGGGTGTTCAATAGAGGTGAGAGTGGAAATTAGGGACTTAGTTGAGTCAGGATGAATAGGGGGGGGATCGATAGAAAGTGCCAATAATTAGATGTTTATTCTCATGAAGTTTTAACCTAATGAAAAGGCTTTCAAAGAGAAATTAGTTTACTTTAGGGATGGCAGGTTCAGATATAAAGCGAGTTGACACATAACAAGCCACACCTCCAGCTCTCGTAGGCCTATCTGCTCTATATAATGCAAAATTATCAATATGAATATCATTGTCACAAATTTCACTATGTAACCATGTTTCTGAAAATGTTATTATGTCAGGTTTATTCTGTGCAATCCAAACTCTAATTAAATCTATCTTTGGAAGAAGACTCCTAGTGTTCAAATGGATGATTTTTAGGCCTTTAGCTGTATCAATTGTGGATCAATTGGGTGTATATGAGGTTGGGGGAGTGGGGCAGGGAAATAGCATGAGAAAGGGGACGAGAGAGCCACATAATAATAATAATAATAATAATAATAATAATAATAATAATATCTTTTATTGTCATTGCACGTCAGTGCAACGAGATTTAGTATGCAGCTCCACTGATGTACAAGAAAGGTAAATAAATACAATACATAAATAAGCAAGCTGAATTGATTGACGTGACCATCTGAGGGAGACTGTGCAAAGGGGGTGAGTGGGGGGGCACTCATTAGGGCCGGTTCAGAGCCGCTATAGCTCTTGGGATAAAACTGTTCCTGAGTCTGGAGGTTCGGGCGTAGAAGGCCTTGTAACGTCTGCCGGAGGGAAGTAGTTGAAACAGACCGTGGCAGGGGTGTGATGAATTCTTATGGATGCTGAGGGCCTTCCTGAGGCACCGCGTGTGGTAGATGCCCTCCAAGGCTGGTAGCTCTGTCCCGATGATCCGCTGCGCTCTGTTGACGACGCGCTGAAGAGCTCTCCTCTCCGCCTCCGTGTAGCTGAGATAACACACAGAGATGCCATACGTTAGTATGCTCTCTGTGGTGCAGCGGTAGAACGTTGTCAGCAGCTGTTGGGGCAGACCAGTCTTTTTTAATGTCCTCAGGAAGAACAGTCGTTGCTGTGCCTTCTTTTTTTGAATCCTTTATTTGTCATTCAGACCTTTCGGTCTGAACGAAATGCTGTTGCCTGCAGCCATACATGTAATAATAACAAAACACAATAAACACAAATTAACATCCACCACTTGACCAGCGCGGCGGTGTTCGTGGACCATGTGAGGTCTTCTGAAAAGTGAGTGCCCAGAAACTTAAAGCTGGACACTCTCTCCACACTTTCCCCGTAAATGGAGATTGGGGCGTATTTTCCAGAATGGGACCTCCTGAAGTCAATAATCAGCTCCTTGGTCTTGGAGGTGTTTAGTGCCAAGTTGTTATTGGCGCACCAGTCCGCCAGGTTCTGTACCTCCGTTCTGTAGTTTGTTTCATCACCGTTGGTGATCAGCCCAATCACTGTTGTGTCGTCTGCAAACTTCACGATGGTGTTGGTGCCGAATGCAGGGACACAGTCGTGAGTGAAGAGGGAGTAGAGCATGGGGCTTAGTACACAACCCTGTGGTGTGCCGGTGCTCAGGGTGATGGTGGAGGACAGGTGCGGGCCCAGTCTCACTGCCTGCGGTCGCTCCGTGAGAAAGTTCAGGATCCAAGCGCATATCGGTGAGCTGAGGCCTAGCTGGTGGAGTTTGGTGGTGAGCTTGGTGGGGATGACCGTATTGAATGCAGAGCTATAGTCAATGAAGAGCATCCTCACATACGTGCCCTGTCTGTCCAGGTGAGTCAGGACAGTGTGAAGGGCCAGAGAGATGGCATCCTCTGTCGATCTATTTGCCCTGTATGCAAATTGATGGGAGTCCAGTGAGGCAGGGATGCTGGATTTAATATCGGAGAGGACCAGCCTTTCGAAGCACTTCATAGGGATTGGAGTCAGGGCAACCGGGCGGTAATCGTTGAGGTTGGTGATTTTGGACTTTTTCGGCACCGGCACTATGGTGGCTGTTTTCAGGCACTTGGGGACCGTTGCCAGAGATAGAGATAGATTGAAGATTCTCGTGAATACCTCCGCCAGCTGTCCAGCACAGTCCTTTAATACTCTTCCCTGGACGCCATCCGGGCCTGCAGCCTTGCGTGGATTGATCCTACGCAGAGCGCACTGTACCTCCTGAGTGCTCAGTGTTAAGGCCTGTCCCTCCGCAATGGCCGGGGTTATTCCACACCTGGTAGTGTTGCCAGTTTCGAACCGGGCAAAGAAGGGGTTTAGTTCGTTGGCCAGTGTGATATCACCGTGGGGGTAGGCGGGGCTGCTCTTGTAGTCAGTGATGTCCCTGACACCCTGCCACATGCTTCTGGTGTCCGCGTTATTGAAGTGGTCTTCTACCCTTTGCCTGTGAATGACTTTGGCCTTTTTTATGCCTCTGTTCAGGTTCGACCTGGCCGCACTGTAAGCAGAAGTGTCCCTGGATTTAAAGGCGTTGTTGCATGCCCTTAGCAGATCCTGAACCTCCTTGTTCATCCAGGGTTTCCGGTTTGGGAACATCTTTATTTGCTTGTCCACTGTGACAGTCTCCACACAGCAGTTGATGTAGGAGAGCACAGTGGATGTGTACTCCTCCAAGTCTATCTCTGTACCACTGGTAGCCTGTTGTGCAAATAGGTCCCAGTCGGTGCGATCAAAGCAGTCCTGGAGTTGTAGGGTGGCATCCTTGGGCCATATTTTGACCGTCCTTATTGCAGGTTTGGTCTTGCGGATGAGGGGTTTATATGCAGGCAGTAGAAACAGTGAGAGGTGATCGGATTGTCCCAGGGATGGGCGGGGGAGAGCTCTGTATGCGTCCTTGATGTTGGTGTACACTTTATCCAACGTGTTTGAGCCCCTGGTAGGACACTGCACATGCTGGTGGAATTTGCGGAGTGTGGCACGAAGGTCGACCTGGTTAAAGTGCCCTGTCTGTCGAGGTGAGTCAGGACAGTGTGAAGGGCCAGAGAGATGGCACATACACAGATTGACACAAACACACATACACACAGAAGACAGGACAGACAAAGCACACAAGATCAGGCTGCGTCATTGAGAGAGAGAGAGAGAGAAAAAGAAAAAAAAATGGAGCATACACACCTCAGTCTGCATAGCTCATATTTATGCAAATAGATCAAAGTATGAGGTCCTGGACCATTTATGTTTAAATTAATGGGGCATTATAAAGCCCAAAATAACAACTCATATTATCGCATATGGTTAATAAAAAATAAAAATAAAAAGAGAAAAAATCTAGATTAAACTTCATATGCCTTTGATTGTCAATTTATCAAATTTCAATATTCAAATAATTGGTAATTGATTATAATCAATTGTTTATAGGGACCAATCCTTTACCATTCAAACAACCTTTTACATTTCGTATAGAAAAAGAAAACTCAACTCTTAGTGTTACGACGTTTTACGGCAATTGCGACACTTTTTACGGCAACAGTAGTAAAGCAGCATCAATCATAACAACTCTCATGCCAGCTACAACTTTGCAAATAAGACAGAAAAATCAATGCTGGTCCAGCGGTTAAATAATTACAAGAGGAGCCGCCGGCTTCATTTGATCAAAATCAAAAGTTGAGTAGGAAAATTATATATAGAAAAAAAAATTATAGAAAAAATACAACCAAAACCAGCTAAACACAAAGTTCATCGGCAGACAACATTATTGTGCTAATGCTATCACCAGCCACTGGCCACCAACATTAGGCTGTTATATCAGAGTCCATGGAGGAGTTAATGGAGGAGAGCTCACCAAGAAATGTATCAGCTTCATCAGGAGTGCGAAAGAACTGTGTCTTGCCAGCGTGGACAACTCTCAGTGTGCAGGGAAAGATCAATGCGTTTTTGATGTCACGGTCACGTAGCTTCATCTTAGCCGCATCATACTCCCGGCGTCTCTGGACAAGACCAGCGCTGAAGATATGAACCCAAGCTCCGTTGTACTCAAAGGGCACATTTTTCTCCCGGGAGAGTTTCATTATCCTCAGCTTATCCTGGAAATAGTGGAACTTCACCAGGATCGGCCTCGGACCCTTGGCTCTGGAGTTATCCTTGCGACCGGTACGGTGACAGCGCTCAATCACTAGAGGAGTGGGGAAATTCGCTTCACCGAGAAGCTGCGGTATCAGACGGCCCACGAATCCGTTGATATCTTTGGACTCGACCCTCTCGGGGATGCCGACGAAATGTAAGTTGGAACGTCTGCTTCTGTTTTCAGCGTCATCTGCCCAAATTTTCAGGTCAGCGTCTTCTTTTTCAAGTGATTTTACACGTCCAACCAGGTCTATTATATTATCCTCGTTGGAGCTAACTCTATGCTCAAGCTCCGTTACTTGCTCTCCAAGCGTTTGAAGTGAGCCTTCAATGTTAGTCAGGCTTGGGTACACAAAATTGCTGGAGGAACTCAGCGGGTGCAGCAGCATCTATGGAGCGAAGGAAATAGGCGACGTTTCGGGCCGAAACCCTTCGTCAGGCTTGCGCCATTTGGATCAATTTTATTGTCCATATGTAATATCATGTTGAGCTGTATTTGCTGCATGTTATCCAAGACACTTTGGAGGGCAATTGGCTCGCCCATTGTAAGACCAGCAGTCTTTTCCACTCAATGAAATAGTAGAAGGTAGAAGGTAGTCCAGTAATTAGTTATTTTTAGTGCTAAAGTTGTTCTACCTTGCTTTTTAGATTCACCAAAAGTTGTTCATTGACACCAGGAGAGTTAGAGTGGAAAAGGTATCTCAGAACGCCATCAGTAGACAAATAATTGAGCCAGCAGACTAGACCTTGTTACAAACCCTCACGCAGCAACAGCAGCCATCTTGCCGTGGCCCAGTCCATCACACAGACCACACTCCCCACCATTGTAGATGTAGCCCAGTCCATCACACAGACCACACTTCCCACCATTGTAGATGTAGCCCAGTCCATCACACAGACAACACTCCCCACCATTGTAGATGTAGCCCAGTCCATCACACAGACCACACTCCCCACCATTGTAGATGTAGCCCAGTCCATCACACAGACCACGCTCCCCACCATTGTAGATGTAGCCCAGTCCATCACACAGACCACACTCCCCACCATTGTAGATGTAGCCCAGTCCATCACACAGACCACACTCCCCACCATTGTAGATGTAGCCCAGTCCATCACACAGACCTCATTCCCCACCATTGTAGATGTAGCCCAGTCCCTCACACAGACCACACTCCCGACCATTGTAGATGTAGCCCAGTCCATCACACACACCACACTCCCCACCATTGTAGATGTAGCCCAGTCCCTCACACACACCACACTCCCCACCATTGTAGATGTAGCCCAGTCCATCACACAGACAACACTCCCCACCATTGTAGATGTAGCCCAGTCCCTCACACACACCACACTCCCCACCATCGACTCCATCTACACTTCATGCTGCCTTGGGAAAACAGCCGACATAAATCCTGTCCCACCCCGGTCATTCCTTCTTCTCCCCACTCCATGTTCATATGTTATAGGAGCAGAATTAGGCCATTCAGCCCATCAAGTCTACTCTGCCATTCAAGCATGGCTGATCTATCTCTCACTCCTAACCCCATTCTCCTGCTTTCTCCCCATAACCCCTGACACCCGTACTAATCAATAATCTCTCTATCTCTGCCTTAAATATATCCATTGACTTGGTCTCCAGCCGTCTGTGGTAAAGAATTCCACAGATTCACCAGCCTTTGACTAAAGCACATCCTTCCTCAGATATAGGACCCAGAATTGCTCACAATATTCCAAATGCAGCCTGACCAGCACCTTCTAGAGTCTCAGCATTACATCCCTGTTTTTATATTCTCTCGAAATAAATGCTAGCATTTCATTTTCTTTCCTTACTACCGATTCGACTAGCATATTAACTAGTTGGGAATCCTGCACCAGCTCCCAAATCCCTTTGCATCTCCGATTTCTGAATCCTCTCCCCATTTAGAAAATAGTCTATGCCTTTATTCCTACGACCAAAATGCACGACTCCACACTTTGCTGCACTATATTCCATCTGCCACTTCACTGCCCACTCTCCCAACCTGTCCAAGTCCTTCTGCAGAGTCCCTGCTTTCTCTACACTACCTGCCCTTCCACCTATCTCCGTATCATCCACAAACTTGGCCACAAAGCCTTCAACCCCCCCCCCCGTCCAAACATTGATGGTTCTTTGACCACAATTATCTAGTATTTTACCCAGAGTAGGGGAATCAAGAACCAGTGGACACAGGTTTAAGGTGAGAGGGGAAAGATTTAATAGGAACCTGAGGGGCAACTTTTTCCACACAGAGGGTGTTGGGTGCATGGAACAAGCTGCCAGAGGAGGTAGTTCAGGTGGCTACTGTAGTTACATGTAAAAGACACATGAAGAGAGACACAACAAGCTGGAGTAACTCAGGACAGGCTGCATCTCTGGAGAGAAGGAAAGGCACTTGGGCAGGTACATGGATAGAGAAGGTTTCGAGGTAAATGCGCCAAATAAGGGCAACCTGGACAGCATGGACAAGTTGGGCCGAATGGCCTCTTTCCCTGCTGTATGTCGCTAAGCACAATTCTTATTTCATTTATATACTGTTCCTTCCCAACAGTCATCAGGCAACTGAACCATCCTACCACAACCAGAGAGCGGTCCTGAACTACCATCTATCTCATTGGAGATCCTCGGACTATCCTTGATCGGACATTGCCGGCTTTACCATGGATCGTCACCTTGTCGTGGCGGAGAAGCTTGTGTGGACCTGAGATCCTGAGAGCGATGCCGTCTGGAGCTATGCTCCTGGTAGGGCCACCCATGGCGGTAAGGTCGAGGGGGAGGTCTCTGACAAAGAGCCAATCCAACCAAGACCTCAACGGTGGAACAGGCGGAGGACGATGGCTGACCTTAGTGGAGCGTCACAACGGCTGGGAAGGCGGATGAAGGCTGCAGCAGAAAAGGTCGTCTTGGACTCCATGCCACTGGATCCTGACCCAGACCTGTGAAGGACCGTGGGGTGGCTGTCTGTGCACCAGTCTTCCCATGTTAAACAAAGTCAGGCACAGGTGTCCTCCATGAGAGGACAGTCAGACTCGTTTCGAGTGACCACCGATGATGAAGAACGTCATTCCCTTTATCCTATATCTGTACACTGTGGACGGCTCGATTGTAATCATGTATTGTCTTTCCACTGACTGGTTAGCACGCAACAAAAGCTTTTCACTGTACCTCGGTACACGGGACAATAAACTAAACTGTAAACTGTAAACAAAAAATGCTTTTGAATTATAAGTGCATATATTACACTTACCAATTCAAAATGGAAGTGCTGGACTAGATTAGAGTATTTTCAGTTTTAGACTGTGGTTTTGGAGTTCAGTGTGAAGTTATCTCTGTCGGCTGCTGGTGACGGATGTGTTACACACAGAGCAAGTTTCCTGCTTATCCGTTACTCAATAAAAAAGCAAATGTTGGAGGAAATATTTATCTTTCAAATGAACAACACGAGATTGTGACAGAATTCACAGGCCAAAGGTTTGGTCAAGGGTGTGGTGTGGTGATAGACAATAGGTGCAGGAGTAGGCCATTCGGCCCATCGAGCCAGCACCGCCATTCAATGTGATCATGGCTGATCATCCCCAATCAGTACCCTGTTCCTGCCTTCTCCCCATATCTCCCGACTCCACTATCTTTAAGAGCCCTATCTAGCTCTCTTTTGAAAGTATCCAGAGAACTGGCCTCCACCGCCCTCTGAGGCAGAGAATTCCACGGACTCACAACTCTCTATGTGAAAAAGAGTTTCCTCATCTCCGTTCTAAATCAAGTCGAGTCAAGAGAGTTTATTGTCATGTGTGCCAGCTAGGACAATGAAATACTTGTTTGCTGCAGCACAACAAAATATTGTAAGCATAAATACAGAACAGATCAGTGTGTCTCTATACCATAGACCATATATATACACATAAATAAACAGATAAAGAGCAATAGGCTGTTATAGTTCAAAGTGTGTTTGATGGCGAGTTTAATAGCCTGATGGCTGTGGGGAAGTAGCTGTTCCTGAACCTGGATGTTCCAGATTTCAGGCTCCTGTACCTTCTACCTGATGGCAACCTGATACCTAAATGGCTTACCCCTTATTCTTAAACTGTGGCTCCTGGTACTGGACTCCTCCAACATCGAGAACATGTTTCCTGCCTCTAGTGTGTCCAAACCCTCAATTTATATTACTAAACTAGACCAAGTGCAGACCCGTTGGGTCTGTTCCCCCAACGTGCGGTTGTGGGGGGGGGGGGGGGGCGGCATGCAGCGTCACACACACTAACTATCCCCTCCCCCTGGACTCACCCCCCTTGATATAATATTAATATTATTAATTTGCTCCTTTTACCCCATAACTACCCTATCTACTGACGCATAGCCCCCAACTTGCAGTCACATCTGGGAAGGGGGGGGGAGCGGGGGTAGAGAGTGAGGGCAGAGAGAGAAGGGGCAGAGACAGAGAGAGAGAGACAGAGACACAAGAGAGAGGGGCAAGAGGGAGAGGGGGGTGGAGAGGAGGAGAAGAGGGGT